>NW_027208265.1:0-276193 GCF_964237555.1 Oryctolagus cuniculus
TGGATGCATTTGCCGAACAGGAAGATTGTGCTTTTCTCCAAAACCACTTTCACAGTGATTTCTGGTTAAATTTCACCCGAAATCCACAACAATTTGTCCAGATACTCCTGGATGAAAACAAAACTATCTGGTGATTTGTAGCTATCTCAATCCCAGATCTTGCTACAGCCTCTGTGTACGTTTGTGTTTTCTGGACATTCTCTATGGACTTTAAGGTTTTGAATGCATTTTAGCAGGACCCTTTTTGTTTTCTGCTGGCAAACGCTAATTGGTTCCACCTGGAGTCAAATACTCCACACATTCGAGTTTTCTTGGAAGAAAGCTTCAGAAACCTGAGAAAACATGATATTTCTTTCTGTAAACATGACATTGGATGCATTTGCCGAACAGGAAGATTGTGATTTTCTCCAAAACCACTTTCACGGTGATTTTTTGGTTAAATTTCACTTCAAAACTACAACAATTTGTCCAGATACTCCTGGATGAAAACAAAACTATCTGGTGATTTGTGGCTATCTCAATCCCAGATCTTGCTACAGCCTCTGTGTGTGTTTGTGTTTTCTAGACATTCCCTATGGACTTCACGGTTTTGAATGCATTTTAGCATGCAAGGTTTTGTTTTCAACTAGCAAACGCTAATTGGTTTCACCTGGAGTCAAATCCTCCACACATTCGAGTTTTCTAGGAAGAAAGCTTCAGAAACCTGAATAAACATGATATTTCTTTCTGTAAACATGATTTTGGATGCATTTGCCGAATAGGAAGATTGTGCTTTTCTCCAAAACCTCTTTCACGGTGATTTTTGGTTAAATTTCACCCGAAATCCACAACAATTTGTCCAGATACTCCTGGATGAAAACAAAAAACTATCTGGTGATTTGTAGCTATCTCAATCCCAGATCTTGCTACAGCCTCTGTGTGTGTTTGTGTTTTCTGGATATTCTCTATGGACTTTAAGGTTTTGAGTGCATTTTAGCAGGACCCTTTTTGTTTTCTGCTTGCAAACGCTAATTGGTTCCACCTGGAGTCAAATCCTTCACACATTCGAGTTTTCTAGGAAGAAAGCTTCAGAAACCTGAGAAAACATGATATTTTTATTTGTAAACATGACATTGGATGCATTTGCGGAACAGGAACATTGTGCTTTTCTCCAAAACCACTTTCACGGTGATTTTTGGTTAAATTTCACCCAAAATCCACAACAATTTGTCCAGATACTCCTGGATGAAAACAAAACGATCTGGTGTGTTGTGGCTATCTCAATCCCAGATCTTGCTACAGCCTCTGTGTGTGTTTGTGTTTTCTGGATATTCTCTATCGACTTTACGGTTTTGAATGCATTTTAGCATGTAAGTTTTTGTTTTTAGCTGCAAAATGCTAATTGGTTCCACCTGGAGTCAAATACTCCACACATTCGAGTTTTCTTGAAAGAAAGCTTCAGAAACCTGAGAAAACATGATATTTCTTTCTGTAAACATGACATTGGATGCATTTGCCGAACAGGAAGATTGTGATTTTCTCCAAAACCACTTTCACGGTGATTTTGGTGAAATTTGACCCGAAATCCACAACAATTTGTCCAGATACTCCTGGATGAAAACAAAAAACTATCTGGTGATTTGTAGCTATCTCAATCCCAGACCTTGCTACAGCCTCTGTGTGTGTTTGTGTTTTCTGGATATTCTCTATGGACTTTAAGGTTTTGAGTGCATTTTAGCAGGACCCTGTTTGTTTTCTGCTGGCAAACGCTAATTGGTTCTACCTGGAGTCAAATACTCCACACATTCGAGTTTTCTAGGAAGAAAGCTTCAGAAACCTGAGAGAACATGATATTTCTTTCTGTAAACATGACATTGGATGCATTTGCCAAACAGGAACATTGTGCTTTCCTCCAAAACCACTTTCACGGTGATTTTTGGTTAAATTTCACCCGAAATCCACAACAATTTGTCCAGATACTCCTGTATGAAAACAAAACTATCTGGTGATTTGTCGCTATCTCAATCCCAGATCTTGCTACAGCCTCTGTGTGTGTTTGTGTTTTCTGGATATTCTCTATGGACTTTAAGGTTTTGAATGCATTTTAGCAGGACCCTTTTTGTTTTCTGCTGGCAAACGCGAATTGGTTCCACCTGGAGTCAAATCCTTCACACATTCGAGTTTTCTAGGAAGAAAGCTTCAGAAACCTGAGAAAACATGATATTTCTTTCTGTCAACATGACATTGGATGCTTTTGCTGAACAGGAATATTGCGATTTTCTCCAAAACCACTTTCACGGTGATTTTTGGTTAAATTTCACCCGAAATCCACAACAATTAGTCCAGATACTCCTGGATGAAAACAAAACGATCTGGTGTGTTGTGGCTATCTCAATCCAGATCTTGCTACAGCCTCTGTGTGTGTTTGTTTTTTCTGGACATTCTCTCTGGACTTTAAGGTTTTGAATGCATTTTATCATGTAAGTTTTTGTTTTCAACTGCCAAAAGCTAATTGGTTCCACCTGGAGTCAAATCCTCCACACATTCGAGTTTTCTAGGAAGAAAGCTTCAGAAACCTGAGAAAACATGATATTTCTTTCTGTAACCATGACATTGGATGCATTTGCCGAACAGGAACATTGTGCTTTTCTCCAAAACCACTTTCACGGTGATTTTTGGTTAAATTTCACCCGAAATCCACAACAATTAGTCCAGATACTCCTGTATGAAAACAAAACTATCTGGTGATTTGTCGCTATCTCAATCCCAGATCTTGCTACAGCCTCTGTGTGTGTTTGTGTTTTCTGGATATTCTCTATGGACTTTAAGGTTTTGAATGTATTTTAGCAGGACCCTTTTTGTTTTCTGCTGGCAAACGCTAATTGGTTCCACCTGGAGTCAAATCCTCCACACATTCGAGTTTTCTAGGAAGATAGCTTCAGAAACCTGAGATAACATGATATTTGTATTTATAAACATGACATTGGATACATTTGCTGGACGTAAAGATTGTGCTTTTCTCCAAAACCACTTTCACGGTGATTTTTGGTTAAATTTCACCCGAAATCCACAACAATTTTTCCAGATATTCCTGGATGAAAACAAAACTATCTGGTGATTTGTAGCTATCTCAATCCCAGATCTTGCTACAGCCTCTGTGTGTGTTTGTGTTTTCTGGATATTCTCTATGGACTTTAACATTTTGAATGCATTTTAGCCGGACCCTTTTTGTTTTCTGCTAGCAAACGCTAATTGGTTCCACCTGGAGTCAAATCCTCCACACATTCGAGTTTTCTAGGAAGAAAGCTTCAGAAACCTGAGAAAACATGATATTTCTTTCTGTAAACATGACATTGGATGCATTTGCTGAACAGAAAGATTGTGCTTTTCTCCAAAACCACTTTCACGGTGATTTTTGGTTAAATTTCACTTCAATACTACAACAATTTGTCCAGATATTCCTGGATGAAAACAAAACTATCTGGTAATTTGTAGCTATCTCAGTCCCAGATCTTGCTACAGCCTGTGTGTGTGTTTGTGTTTTCTGGACATTCTCTATGGACTTTACGGTTTTGAATGCATTTTAGCAGGACCCTTTTTATTTTCTGCTGGCAAACGCTAATTGGTTCCACCTGGAGTCAAATCCTCCACACATTCGAGTTTTCTTGGAAGAAAGCTTCAGAAACCTGAGAAAACATGATATTTCTTTCTGTAAACATGACATTGGATGCATTTGCCGAACAGGAAGATTGTGCTTTTCTCCAAAACCACTTTCAAGGTGATTTTTGGTTAAATTTCACCCGAAATCCACAACAGTTAGTCCAGATACTCCTGGATGAAAACAAAACTATCTGGTGATTTGTAGCTATCTCAATCCCAGATCTTGCTACAGCCTCTGTGTGTGTTTGTGTTTTCTGGACATTCTCTATGGACTTTACGGTTTTGAATGCATTTTTGTTTGTAAGGTTTTGTTTTCAGCTGGGAAACGCTAATTGGTTCCACCTGGAGTCAAATCCTCCACACATTCGAGTTTTCTAGGAAGAAAGCTCCAGAAACCTGAGAAAACATGATATTTGTATTTGTAAACATGACATTGGATTCATTTGCTTAACAGAAAGATTATGCTTTTCTCTAAAACCACTATCATGGTGATTTTTGGTTAAATTTCACCCGAAATCCACAACAATTTGTCCAGATACTCCTGGATGAAAACAAAACTATCTGGTGTGTTGTGGCTATCTCAATTCCAGATCATGCTACAGCCTCTGTGTGTGTTTGTGTTTTCTGGATATTCTCTATGGACTTTAAGGTTTTGAATGCATTTTAGCAGGACCCTTTTTGTTTTTAGCTGCCAAAGGCTAATTGGTTCCACCTGGAGTCAAATCCTCCACACATTCGAGTTTTCTAGGAAGAAAGCTCCAGAAACCTGAGAAAACATGATATTTGTATTTGTAACCATGACATTGGATGCATTTGCCGAACAGGAAGATTGTGCTTTTCTCCAAAACCACTTTCACGGTGATTTTTAGTAAAATTTCACCCGAAATCCAAAACAATTTGTCCAGATACTCCTGGATGAAAACAAAACTATCTGGTGATTTGTAGCTATCTCAATCCCAGATCTTGCTACAGCCTCTGGGTGTTTGTGTTTTCTGGATATTCTCTATGGACTTTAAGGTATTGAATGCATTTTAGCAGAACACATTTTGTGTTCTGCTGGCAAACGCTAATTGGTTCCACCTGGAGTCAAATCCTCCACACATTCGAGTTTTCTAGGAAGAAAACTTCAGAAACCTGAGAGAACATATTATTTCTTTCTGTAAACATGACATTGGATGCATTTGCTGAACAGAAAGCTTGTGCTTTTCTCCAAAACCACTTTCACGGTGATTTTTGGTTAAATTTCACCGGAAATCCACAACAATTAGTCTGGATACTCCTGGATGCAAACAAAACTATCTGGTGTGTTGTGGCTATCTCAATCCCAGATCTTGCTACAGCCTCTTGGTTTGTTTGAGTTTTCTGGACATTCTCTATGGACTTTACGGTTTTGAATGCATTTTAGCATGTAAGTTTTTGTTTTTAGCTGAAAAAAGCTAATTGGTTCCACCTGGAGTCAAATACTCCACACATTCGAGTTTTCTAGGAAGAAAGCTTCAGAAACCTGAGTAAACATGATATTTCTTTCTGTAAACATGACATTGGATGCATTTGCTGAACAGTAAGATTGCGATTTTCTCGAAAACCACTTTCACGGTGATTTTTGTTTAAATTTCACCGGAAATCCACAACAATTTGTCCAGATACTCCTGGATGAAAACAAAACTATCTGGTGATTTCTGGCTATGTCAATCACAAATCTTGCTACAGCCTGTGTGTGTGTTTGTGTTTTCTGGACATTCTCTATGGACTTTAAGGTTTTGAATGCATTTTAGCATGTAAGTTTTTGTTTTTAGCTGCCAAACTTTAATTGGTTCCACCTGGAGTCAAATCCTCCACACATTCGAGTTTTCTAGGGAGAAAGCTTCAGAAACCTGAGAAAACATGATATTTCTTTCTGTAACCATGACATTGGATGCATTTGCCGAACAGGAAGATTGTGCTTTTCTCCAAAACCACTTTCACGGTGATTTTTGGTTAAATTTCACCCGAAATCCACAACAATTTGTCCAGATACTCCTGGATGAAAACAAAACTATCTGGTGTGTTGTGGCTATCTCAATCCCAGATCTTCCTACAGCCTCTGTGTGTGTTTGTGTTTTCTGGACATTCTCTATGGACTTTACGGTTTTGAATGCATTTTAGCAGGACCCTGTTTGTTTTCTGCTGGCAAACGCTAATTGGTTCCACCTGGAGTCAAATACTCCACACATTCGAGTTTTCTAGGAAGAAAGCTTCAGAAACCTGAGAAAACATGATATTTCTTTCTGTACACATGACATTGGATGCATTTGCCGAACAGGAAGATTGTGATTTTCTCCAAAACCACTTTCACGGTGATTTTTTGGTTAAATTTCACTTCAAAACTACAACAATTTGTCCAGATACTCCTGGATGAAAACAAAACTATCTGGTGATTTGTAGCTATCTCAATCCCAGATCTTGCTACAGCCTCTGTGTGTGTTTGTGTTTTCTGGATATTCTCTATGGACACTAACATTTTGAATGCATTTTAGCCGGACCCTTTTTGTTTTCTGCTGGCAAACGCTAATTGGTTCCACCTGGAGTCAAATCCTCCACACATTCGAGTTTTCTAGGAAGAAAGCTTCAGAAACCTGAGTAAACATGATATTTCTTTCTGTAAACATGACATTGGATGCATTTGCTGAACAGAAAGATTGTGCTTTTCTCCAAAACCACTTTCACGGTGATTTTTGGTTAAATTTCACTTCAATACTACAACAATTTGTCCAGATATTCCTGGATGAAAACAAAACTATCTGGTAATTTGTAGCTATCTCAGTCCCAGATCTTGCTACAGCCTGTGTGTGTGTTTGTGTTTTCTGGACATTCTCTATGGACTTTACGGTTTTGAATGCATTTTAGCATGTAAGTTTTTGTTTTTAGCTGAAAAAAGCTAATTGGTTCCACCTGGAGTCAAATACTCCACACATTCGAGTTTTCTAGGAAGAAAGCTTCAGAAATCTGAGTAAACATGATATTTCTTTCTGTAAACATGACATTGGATCTATTTGCTGAACAGTAAGATTGCGATTTTCTCGAAAACCACTTTCACGGTGATTTTTGTTTAAATTTCACCGGAAATCCACAACAATTTGTCCAGATACTCCTGGATGAAAACAAAACTATCTGGTGATTTGTGGCTATGTCAATCACAGATCTTGCTACAGCCTCTGTGTGTGTTTGTGTTTTCTGGACATTCTCTATGGACTTTAAGGTTTTGAATGCATTTTAGCATGTAAGTTTTTGTTTTTAGCTGCCAAATGCTAATTGGTTCCACCTGGAGTCAAATCCTCCACACATTCGAGTTTTCTAGGAAGAAAGCTGCAGAAACCTGTGAAAACATGATAGTTGTATTTGTAAACATGACATTGGATACGTTTGCTGAACAGAAATATTGTGCTTTTCTCCAAAACCACTTTCACGGTGATTTTTTTGGTTAAATTTCACCCAGATACTACAACATTTTGTCCAGATCCTCTGGATGAAAAGAAAACTATCTGGTGTGTTGTGCTTCACTCAATCCCAGATCTTGCTATAGACTCTGTGTGTGTTTGTGTTTTCTGGACATTCTCTATGGACTTTAAGGTTTTGAATGCATTTTAGCAGGAACCTTTTTGTTTTCTGCTGGCAAACGATAATTGGTTCCACCTGGAGTCAAATACACCACACATTCGAGTTTTCTAGGAAGAAAGCTCCAGAAACCTGAGAAAACATGATATTTCTTTCTGTAAACATGACATTGGATACATTTACTGAACAGGAAGATTGTGCTTTTCTCCAAAACCACTTTCACGGTGATTTTTGGTTAAATTTCACCCGAAATCCACAACAGTTAGTCCAGATACTCCTGGATGAAAACAAAACTATCTGGTGATTTGTAGCTATCTCAATCCCAGATCTTGCTACAGCCTCTGTGTGTGTTTGTGTTTTCTGGACATTCTCTATGGACTTTACGGTTTTGAATGCATTTTTGTTTGTAAGGTTTTGTTTTCAGCTGGGAAACGCTAATTGGTTCCACCTGGAGTCAAATACTCCACACATTCGAGTTTTCTAGGAAGAAAGCTCCAGAAACCTGAGAAAACATGATATTTGTATTTGTAAACATGACATTGGATTCATTTGCTTAAGAGAAAGATTATGCTTTTCTCTAAAACCACTATCATGGTGATTTTTGGTTAAATTTCACCCGAAATCCACAACAATTTGTCCAGATACTCCTGGATGTAAACAAAACTATATAGTGATTTGTAGCTATCTCAACCCCAGATCTTGCTACAGTCTCTGTGTGTGTTTGTGTTTTCTGGATATTCTCTATGGACTTTAACATTTTGAATGCATTTTAGCCGGACCCTTTTTGTTTTCTGCTGGCAAACGCTAATTGGTTCCACCTGGAGTCAAATCCTCCACACATTCGAGTTTTCTAGGAAGAAAGCTTCAGAAACCTGAGAAAACATGATATTTCCTTCTGTAAACATGACATTGGATGCATTTGCCGACCAGGAAGATTGTGCTTTTCTCGAAAACCACTTTCACGGTGATTTTTGGTTAAATTTCACCCGAAATCCACAACAATTTGTCCAGATACTCCTGGATGAAAACAAAACTATCTGGTGATTTGTAGCTATCTCAATCCCAGATCTTGCTACAGCCTCTGTGTGTGTTTGTGTTTTCTGGACATTCTCTATGGACTTTAAGGTTTTGAATGCATTTTAGCATTTGTTTTCTGCTGGCAAATGCTAATTGGTTCCACCTGGAGTCAAATCCTCCACACATTCGAGTTTTCTAGGAAGAAAGCTTCAGAAACCTGAGAAAACATGATATTTGTATTTGTAAACATGACATTGGATTCATTTGCTTAAGAGAAAGATTATGCTTTTCTCTAAAACCACTATCATGGTGATTTTTGGTTAAATTTTACCCGAAATCCACAACAATTTGTCCAGATACTCCTGGATGAAAACAAAACTATCTGGTGATTTGTAGCTATCTCAATCCCAGATCTTGCTACAGCCTCTGTGTGTGTTTGTGTTTTCTGGATATTCTCTATGGACTTTAACATTTTGAATGCATTTTAGCCGGACCCTTTTTGTTTTCTGCTGGCAAACGCTAATTGGTTCCACCTGGAGTCAAATCCTCCACACATTCGAGTTTTCTAGGAAGAAAGCTTCAGAAACCTGAGTAAACATGATATTTTATTTGTAAACATGACATTGGATTCATTTGCTGAACAGAAAGATTGTGCTTTTCTCCAAAACCACTTTCACGGTGATTTTTGGTTAAATTTCACTTCAATACTACAACAATTTGTCCAGATATTCCTGGATGAAAACAAAACTATCTGGTAATTTGTAGCTATCTCAGTCCCAGATCTTGCTACAGCCTGTGTGTGTGTTTGTGTTTTCTGGACATTCTCTATGGACTTTACGGTTTTGAATGCATTTTAGCAGGACCCTTTTTGTTTTCTGCTGGCAAACGCTAATTGGTTCCACCTGGAGTCAAATCCTCCACACATTCGAGTTTTCTAGGAAGAAAGCTTCAGAAACCTGAGAAAACATGATATTTCTTTCTGTAAACATGACATTGGATGCATTTGCCGAACAGGAAGATTGTGCTTTTCTCGAAAACCACTTTCACGGTGATTTTTGGTTAAATTTCACCCGAAATCCACAACAGTTAGTCCAGATACTCCTGGATGAAAACAAAACTATCTGGTGATTTGTAGCTATCTCAATCCCAGATCTTGCTACAGCCTCTGTGTGTGTTTGTGTTTTCTGGACATTCTCTATGGACTTTACGGTTTTGAATGCATTTTTGTTTGTAAGGTTTTGTTTTCAGCTGGGAAACGCTAATTGGTTCCACCTGGAGTCAAATACTCCACACATTCGAGTTTTCTAGGAAGAAAGCTCCAGAAACCTGAGAAAACATGATATTTGTATTTGTAAACATCATTGGATTCATTTGCTTAAGAGAAAGATTATGCTTTTCTCTAAAACCACTATCATGGTGATTTTTGGTTAAATTTCACCCGAAATCCACAACAATTTGTCCAGATACTCCTGGATGTAAACAAAACTATCTAGTGATTTGTAGCTATCTCAACCCCAGATCTTGCTACAGTCTCTGTGTGTGTTTGTGTTTTCTGGATATTCTCTATGGACTTTAACATTTTGAATGCATTTTAGCCGGACCCTTTTTGTTTTCTGCTGGCAAACGCTAATTGGTTCACCTGGAGTCAAATCCTCCACACATTCGAGTTTTCTAGGAAGAAAGCTTCAGAAACCTGAGAAAACATGATATTTCCTTCTGTAAACATGACATTGGATGCATTTGCCGACCAGGAAGATTGTGCTTTTCTCGAAAACCACTTTCACGGTGATTTTTGGTTAAATTTCACCCGAAATCCACAACAATTTGTCCAGATACTCCTGGATGAAAACAAACTATCTGGTGATTTGTAGCTATCTCAATCCCAGATCTTGCTACAGCCTCTGTGTGTGTTTGTGTTTTCTGGACATTCTCTATAGACTTTACAGTTTTGAATGCATTTTAGCATTTGTTTTCTGCTGGTAAACGCTAATTGGTTCCCACCTGGAGTCAAATACTCCACACATTCGAGTTTTCTAGGAAGAAAGCTTCAGAAACCTGAGAAAACATATTATTTTCTTTCTGTAAACATTACATTGGATGCATTTTCCGACCAGGAAGATTGTGCTTTTCTCGAAAACCACTTTCACGGTGATTTTTGGTTAAATTTCACCCGAAATCCACAACAATTTGTCCAGATACTCCTGGATGAAAACAAAACTATCTGGTGATTTGTAGCTATCTCAATCCCAGATCTTGCTACAGCCTCTGTGTGTGTTTGTGTTTTTCTGGACATTCTCTATGGACTTTAAGGTTTTTGAATGCATTTTAGCATTTGTTTTCTGCTGGCAAATGCTAATTGGTTCCACCTGGAGTCAAATCCTCCACACATTCGAGTTTTCTAGGAAGAAAGCTTCAGAAACCTGAGAAAACATGATATTTCCTTCTGTAAACATGACATTGGATGCATTTGCCGAACAGTAAGATTGTGCTTTTCTCCAAAACCACTTTCACAGTGATTTCTGGTTAAATTTTACCCGAAATCCACAACAATTTGTCCAGATACTCCTGGATGAAAACAAAACTATCTGGTGATTTGTAGCTATCTCAATCCCAGATCTTGCTACAGCCTCTGTGTGTGTTTGTGTTTTCTGGATATTCTCTATGGACTTTAACATTTTGAATGCATTTTAGCCGGACCCTTTTTGTTTTCTGCTGGCAAACGCTAATTGGTTCCACCTGGAGTCAAATCCTCCACACATTCGAGTTTTCTAGGAAGAAAGCTTCAGAAACCTGAGTAAACATGATATTTTATTTGTAAACATGACATTGGATTCATTTGCTGAACAGAAAGATTGTGCTTTTCTCCAAAACCACTTTCACGGTGATTTTTGGTTAAATTTCACTTCAATACTACAACAATTTGTCCAGATATTCCTGGATGAAAACAAAACTATCTGGTAATTTGTAGCTATCTCAGTCCCAGATCTTGCTACAGCCTGTGTGTGTGTTTGTGTTTTCTGGACATTCTCTATGGACTTTACGGTTTTGAATGCATTTTAGCAGGACCCTTTTTGTTTTCTGCTGGCAAACGCTAATTGGTTCCACCTGGAGTCAAATCCTCCACACATTCGAGTTTTCTAGGAAGAAAGCTTCAGAAACCTGAGAAAACATGATATTTCTTTCTGTAACCATGACATTGGATGCATTTGCCGAACAGGAAGATTGTGCTTTTCTCCAAAACCACTTTCACGGTGATTTTTGGTTAAATTTCACCCGAAATCCACAACAGTTAGTCCAGATACTCCTGGATGAAAACAAAACTATCTGGTGATTTGTAGCTATCTCAATCCCAGATCTTGCTACAGCCTCTGTGTGTGTTTGTGTTTTCTGGACATTCTCTATGGACTTTACGGTTTTGAATGCATTTTTGTTTGTAAGGTTTTGCTTTCAGCTGGGAAACGCTAATTGGTTCCACCTGGAGTCAAATACTCCACACATTCGAGTTTTCTAGGAAGAAAGCTCCAGAAACCTGAGAAAACATGATATTTGTATTTGTAAACATGACATTGGATTCATTTGTTTAACAGAAAGATTATGCTTTTCTCTAAAACCACTATCATGGTGATTTCTGGTTAAATTTCACCCGAAATCCACAACAATTTGTCCAGATACTCCTGGATGAAAACAAAACTATCTGGTGTGTTGTGGCTATCTCAGTCCCAGATCTTGCTACAGCCTGTGTGTGTGTTTGTGTTTTCTGGATATTCTCTATGGACTTTAAGGTTTTGAATGCATTTTAGCAGGACCCTTTTTGTTTTCTGCTGGCAAACGCTAATTGGTTCCACCTGGAGTCAAATCCTCCACACATTCGAGTTTTCTAGGAAGAAAGCTCCAGAAACCTGAGAAAACATGATATTTGTATTTGTGTACATGACATTGAATTCATTTGCTGAACAGAAAGATTGTGCTTTTCTAGAAAACCACTTTCACGGTGATTTTTAGTAAAATTTCACCCGAAATCCAAAACAATTTGTCCAGATACTCCTGGATGAAAACAAAACTATCTGGTGATTTGTAGCTATCTCAATCCCAGATCTTGCTACAGCCTCTGTGTGTGTTTGTGTTTTCTGGACATTCTCTATGGACTTTAAGGTTTTGAATGCATTTTAGCATTTGTTTTCTGCTGGCAAACGCTAATTGGTTCCACCTGGAGTCAAATCCTCCACACATTCGAGTTTTCTAGGAAGAAAGCTTCAGAAACCTGAGAAAACATGATATTTCCTTCTGTAAACATGACATTGGATGCATTTGCCGAACAGTAAGATTGTGCTTTTCTCCAAAACCACTTTCACAGTGATTTCTGGTTAAATTTTACCCGAAATCCACAACAATTTGTCCAGATACTCCTGGATGAAAACAAAACTATCTGGTGATTTGTAGCTATCTCAATCCCAGATCTTGCTACAGCCTCTGTGTGTGTTTGTGTTTTCTGGATATTCTCTATGGACTTTAACATTTTGAATGCATTTTAGCCGGACCCTTTTTGTTTTCTGCTGGCAAACGCTAATTGGTTCCACCTGGAGTCAAATCCTCCACACATTCGAGTTTTCTAGGAAGAAAGCTTCAGAAACCTGAGTAAACATGATATTTTATTTGTAAACATGACATTGGATTCATTTGCTGAACAGAAAGATTGTGCTTTTCTCCAAAACCACTTTCACGGTGATTTTTGGTTAAATTTCACTTCAATACTACAACAATTTGTCCAGATATTCCTGGATGAAAACAAAACTATCTGGTAATTTGTAGCTATCTCAGTCCCAGATCTTGCTACAGCCTGTGTGTGTGTTTGTGTTTTCTGGACATTCTCTATGGACTTTACGGTTTTGAATGCATTTTAGCAGGACCCTTTTTGTTTTCTGCTGGCAAACGCTAATTGGTTCCACCTGGAGTCAAATCCTCCACACATTCGAGTTTTCTAGGAAGAAAGCTTCAGAAACCTGAGAAAACATGATATTTCTTTCTGTAAACATGACATTGGATGCATTTGCCGAACAGGAAGATTGTGCTTTTCTCCAAAACCACTTTCACGGTGATTTTTGGTTAAATTTCACCCGAAATCCACAACAGTTAGTCCAGATACTCCTGGATGAAAACAAAACTATCTGGTGATTTGTAGCTATCTCAATCCCAGATCTTGCTACAGCCTCTGTGTGTGTTTGTGTTTTCTGGACATTCTCTATGGACTTTACGGTTTTGAATGCATTTTTGTTTGTAAGGTTTTGTTTTCAGCTGGGAAACGCTAATTGGTTCCACCTGGAGTCAAATACTCCACACATTCGAGTTTTCTAGGAAGAAAGCTCCAGAAACCTGAGAAAACATGATATTTGTATTTGTAAACATGACATTGGATTCATTTGCTTAAGAGAAAAATTATGCTTTTCTCTAAAACCACTATCATGGTGATTTTTGGTTAAATTTCACCCGAAATCCACAACAATTTGTCCAGATACTCCTGGATGTAAACAAAACTATCTAGTGATTTGTAGCTATCTCAACCCCAGATCTTGCTACAGTCTCTGTGTGTGTTTGTGTTTTCTGGATATTCTCTATGGACTTTAACATTTTGAATGCATTTTAGCCGGACCCTTTTTGTTTTCTGCTGGCAAACGCTAATTGGTTCCACCTGGAGTCAAATCCTCCACACATTCGAGTTTTCTAGGAAGAAAGCTTCAGAAACCTGAGAAAACATGATATTTCCTTCTGTAAACATGACATTGGATGCATTTGCCGACCAGGAAGATTGTGCTTTTCTCGAAAACCACTTTCACGGTGATTTTTGGTTAAATTTCACCCGAAATCCACAACAATTTGTCCAGATACTCCTGGATGAAAACAAAACTATCTGGTGATTTGTAGCTATCTCAATCCCAGATCTTGCTACAGCCTCTGTGTGTGTTTGTGTTTTCTGGACATTCTCTATAGACTTTACAGTTTTGAATGCATTTTAGCATTTGTTTTCTGCTGGTAAACGCTAATTGGTTCCACCTGGAGTCAAATACTCCACACATTCGAGTTTTCTAGGAAGAAAGCTTCAGAAACCTGAGAAAACATATTATTTCTTTCTGTAAACATTACATTGGATGCATTTTCCGACCAGGAAGATTGTGCTTTTCTCGAAAACCACTTTCACGGTGATTTTTGGTTAAATTTCACCCGAAATCCACAACAATTTGTCCAGATACTCCTGGATGAAAACAAAACTATCTGGTGATTTGTAGCTATCTCAATCCCAGATCTTGCTACAGCCTCTGTGTGTGTTTGTGTTTTCTGGACATTCTCTATGGACTTTAAGGTTTTGAATGCATTTTAGCATTTGTTTTCTGCTGGCAAATGCTAATTGGTTCCACCTGGAGTCAAATCCTCCACACATTCGAGTTTTCTAGGAAGAAAGCTTCAGAAACCTGAGAAAACATGATATTTCCTTCTGTAAACATGACATTGGATGCATTTGCCGAACAGTAAGATTGTGCTTTTCTCCAAAACCACTTTCACAGTGATTTCTGGTTAAATTTCACCCGAAATCCACAACAATTTGTCCAGATACTCCTGGATGAAAACAAAACTATCTGGTGATTTGTAGCTATCTCAATCCCAGATCTTGCTACAGCCTCTGTGTGTGTTTGTGTTTTCTGGATATTCTCTATGGACTTTAACATTTTGAATGCATTTTAGCCGGACCCTTTTTGTTTTCTGCTGGCAAACGCTAATTGGTTCCACCTGGAGTCAAATCCTCCACACATTCGAGTTTTCTAGGAAGAAAGCTTCAGAAACCTGAGTAAACATGATATTTTATTTGTAAACATGACATTGGATTCATTTGCTGAACAGAAAGATTGTGCTTTTCTCCAAAACCACTTTCACGGTGATTTTTGGTTAAATTTCACTTCAATACTACAACAATTTGTCCAGATATTCCTGGATGAAAACAAAACTATCTGGTAATTTGTAGCTATCTCAGTCCCAGATCTTGCTACAGCCTGTGTGTGTGTTTGTGTTTTCTGGACATTCTCTATGGACTTTACGGTTTTGAATGCATTTTAGCAGGACCCTTTTTGTTTTCTGCTGGCAAACGCTAATTGGTTCCACCTGGAGTCAAATCCTCCACACATTCGAGTTTTCTAGGAAGAAAGCTTCAGAAACCTGAGAAAACATGATATTTCTTTCTGTAAACATGACATTGGATGCATTTGCCGAACAGGAAGATTGTGCTTTTCTCCAAAACCACTTTCACGGTGATTTTTGGTTAAATTTCACCCGAAATCCACAACAGTTAGTCCAGATACTCCTGGATGAAAACAAAACTATCTGGTGATTTGTAGCTATCTCAATCCCAGATCTTGCTACAGCCTCTGTGTGTGTTTGTGTTTTCTGGACATTCTCTATGGACTTTACGGTTTTGAATGCATTTTTGTTTGTAAGGTTTTGCTTTCAGCTGGGAAACGCTAATTGGTTCCACCTGGAGTCAAATACTCCACACATTCGAGTTTTCTAGGAAGAAAGCTCCAGAAACCTGAGAAAACATGATATTTGTATTTGTAAACATGACATTGGATTCATTTGTTTAACAGAAAGATTATGCTTTTCTCTAAAACCACTATCATGGTGATTTCTGGTTAAATTTCACCCGAAATCCACAACAATTTGTCCAGATACTCCTGGATGAAAACAAAACTATCTGGTGTGTTGTGGCTATCTCAGTCCCAGATCTTGCTACAGCCTGTGTGTGTGTTTGTGTTTTCTGGATATTCTCTATGGACTTTAAGGTTTTGAATGCATTTTAGCAGGACCCTTTTTGTTTTCTGCTGGCAAACGCTAATTGGTTCCACCTGGAGTCAAATCCTCCACACATTCGAGTTTTCTAGGAAGAAAGCTCCAGAAACCTGAGAAAACATGATATTTGTATTTGTGTACATGACATTGAATTCATTTGCTGAACAGAAAGATTGTGCTTTTCTAGAAAACCACTTTCACGGTGATTTTTAGTAAAATTTCACCCGAAATCCAAAACAATTTGTCCAGATACTCCTGGATGAAAACAAAACTATCTGGTGATTTGTAGCTATCTCAATCCCAGATCTTGCTACAGCCTCTGTGTGTGTTTGTGTTTTCTGGACATTCTCTATGGACTTTAAGGTTTTGAATGCATTTTAGCATTTGTTTTCTGCTGGCAAACGCTAATTGGTTCCACCTGGAGTCAAATCCTCCACACACTCGAGTTTTCTAGGAAGAAAGCTTCAGAAACCTGAGAAAACATATTATTTCTTTCTGTAAACATTACATTGGATGCATTTTCCGACCAGGAAGATTGTGCTTTTCTCG
Source organism: Oryctolagus cuniculus (assembly GCF_964237555.1). Lineage (NCBI taxonomy): Eukaryota > Metazoa > Chordata > Mammalia > Lagomorpha > Leporidae > Oryctolagus > Oryctolagus cuniculus. The sequence goes on from NW_027208265.1 coordinate 16,633, forward strand.
AAAACCACTTTCACGGTGATTTTTGGTTAAATTTCACCCGAAATCCACAACAATTTGTCCAGATACTCCTGGATGAAAACAAAACTATCTGGTGATTTGTAGCTATCTCAATCCCAGATCTTGCTACAGCCTCTGTGTACGTTTGTGTTTTCTGTACATTCTCTATGGACTTTAAGGTTTTGAATGCATTTTAGCAGGACCCTTTTTGTTTTCTGCTGGCAAACGCTAATTGGTTCCACCTGGAGTCAAATACTCCACACATTCGAGTTTTCTAGGAAGAAAGCTTCAGAAACCTGAGAAAACATGATATTTCTTTCTGTAACATGACATTGGATGCATTTGCCGAACAGGAAGATTGTGCTTTTCTCCAAAACCACTTTCACGGTGATTTTTTGGTTAAATTTCACTTCAAAACTACAGCAATTTGTCCAGATACTGCTGGATGAAAACAAAAATATCTGGTGATTTGTAACTATCTCAATAGCAGATCTTGCTACAGCCTCTGTGTGTGTTTTTATTTTCTGGATATTCTCTATGGACTTTACGGTTTTGAATGTATTTTAGCAGGACCCTTTTTGTTTTCTGCTGGCAAACGCTAATTGGTTCCACCTGGAGTCAAATCCTCCACACATTCGAGTTTTCTAGGAAGAAAGCTTCAGAAACCTGAGAAAACATGATATTTCTTTCTGTAACCATGACATTGGATGCATTTGCCGAACAGGAAGATTGTGCTTTTCTCCAAAACCACTTTCACGGTGATTTTTGGTTAAATTTCACCCGAAATCCACAACAATTTTTCCAGATACTCCTGGATGAAAACAAAACTATCTGGTGATTTGTAGCTATCTCAATCCCAGATCTTGCTACAGCCTCTGTGTGTGTTTGTGTTTTCTGGATATTCTCTATGGACTTTAACGTTTTGAATGCATTTTAGCAGGACCCTTTTTGTTTTCTGCTGGCAAACGCTAATTGGTTCCACCTGGAGTCAAATACTCCACACATTCGAGTTTTCTAGGAAGAAAGCTTCAGAAACCTGAGAAAACATGATATTTTATTTGTAAACATGACATTGGATTCATTTGCTGAACAGAAAGATTGTGCTTTTCTCCAAAACCACTTTCACGGTGATTTTTGGTTAAATTTCACTTCAATACTACAACAATTTGTCCAGATATTCCTGGATGAAAACAAAACTATCTGGTAATTTGTAGCTATCTCAGTCCCAGATCTTGCTACAGCCTGTGTGTGTGTTTGTGTTTTCTGGACATTCTCTATGGACTTTACGGTTTTGAATGCATTTTAGCAGGACCCTTTTTGTTTTCTGCTGGCAAACGCTAATTGGTTCCACCTGGAGTCAAATCCTCCACACATTCGAGTTTTCTAGGAAGAAAGCTTCAGAAACCTGAGAAAACATGATATTTCTTTCTGTAACAATGCATTGGATGCATTTGCCGAACAGGAAGATTGTGCTTTTCTCCAAAACCACTTTCACGGTGATTTTTAGTAAAATTTCACCCGAAATCCAAAACAATTTGTCCAGATACTCCTGGATGAAAACAAAACTACCTGGTGATTTGTAGCTATCTCAATCCCAGATCTTGCTACAGCCTCTGTGTGTGTTTGTGTTTTCTGGACATTCTCTATGGACTTTAAGGTTTTGAATGCATTTTAGCATTTGTTTTCTGCTGGCAAACGCTAATTGGTTCCACCTGGAGTCAAATACTCCACACATTCGAGTTTTCTAGGAAGAAAGCTTCAGAAACCTGAGAAAACATGATATTTCTTTCTGTAACATGACATTGGATGCATTTGCCGAACAGGAAGATTGTGCTTTTCTCCAAAACCACTTTCACGGTGATTTTTAGTAAAATTTCACCCGAAATCCAAAACAATTTGTCCAGATACTCCTGGATGAAAACAAAACTACCTGGTGATTTGTAGCTATCTCAATCCCAGATCTTGCTACAGCCTCTGTGTGTGTTTGTGTTTTCTGGACATTCTCTATGGACTTTAAGGTTTTGAATGCATTTTAGCATTTGTTTTCTGCTGGCAAACGCTAATTGGTTCCACCTGGAGTCAAATACTCCACACATTCGAGTTTTCTAGGAAGAAAGCTTCAGAAACCTGAGAAAACATATTATTTCTTTCTGTAAACATTACATTGGATGCATTTTCCGACCAGGAAGATTGTGCTTTTCTCGAAAACCACTTTCACGGTGATTTTTGGTTAAATTTCACCCGAAATCCACAACAATTTGTCCAGATAGTCCTGGATGAAAACAAAACTATCTGGTGATTTGTAGCTATCTCAATCCCAGATCTTGCTACAGCCTCTGTGTACGTCTGTGTTTTCTGGATATTCTCTATGGACTTCATCGGTTTTGAATGCATTTTAGCAGGACCCTTTTTGTTTTCTGCTGGCAAACGCTAATTGGTTCCACCTGGAGTCAAATCCTCCACACATTCGAGTTTTCTAGGAAGAAAGCTTCAGAAACCTGAGAAAACATGATATTTCTTTCTGTAAACATGACATTGGATGCATTTGCCGAACAGGAAGATTGTGCTTTTCTCCAAAACCACTTTCACGGTGATTTTTTGGTTAAATTTCACTTCAAAACTACAGCAATTTGTCCAGATACTGCTGGATGAAAACAAAAATATCTGGTGATTTGTAACTATCTCAATAGCAGATCTTGCTACAGCCTCTGTGTGTGTTTTTATTTTCTGGATATTCTCTATGGACTTTACGGTTTTGAATGTATTTTAGCAGGACCCTTTTTGTTTTCTGCTGGCAAACGCTAATTGGTTCCACCTGGAGTCAAATCCTCCACACATTCGAGTTTTCTAGGAAGAAAGCTTCAGAAACCTGAGAAAACATGATATTTCTTTCTGTAACCATGACATTGGATGCATTTGCCGAACAGGAAGATTGTGCTTTTCTCCAAAACCACTTTCACGGTGATTTTTGGTTAAATTTCACCCGAAATCCACAACAATTTTTCCAGATACTCCTGGATGAAAACAAAACTATCTGGTGATTTGTAGCTATCTCAATCCCAGATCTTGCTACAGCCTCTGTGTGTGTTTGTGTTTTCTGGATATTCTCTATGGACTTTAACGTTTTGAATGCATTTTAGCAGGACCCTTTTTGTTTTCTGCTGGCAAACGCTAATTGGTTCCACCTGGAGTCAAATACTCCACACATTCGAGTTTTCTAGGAAGAAAGCTTCAGAAACCTGAGAAAACATGATATTTTATTTGTAAACATGACATTGGATTCATTTGCTGAACAGAAAGATTGTGCTTTTCTCCAAAACCACTTTCACGGTGATTTTTGGTTAAATTTCACTTCAATACTACAACAATTTGTCCAGATATTCCTGGATGAAAACAAAACTATCTGGTAATTTGTAGCTATCTCAGTCCCAGATCTTGCTACAGCCTGTGTGTGTGTTTGTGTTTTCTGGACATTCTCTATGGACTTTACGGTTTTGAATGCATTTTAGCAGGACCCTTTTTGTTTTCTGCTGGCAAACGCTAATTGGTTCCACCTGGAGTCAAATCCTCCACACATTCGAGTTTTCTAGGAAGAAAGCTTCAGAAACCTGAGAAAACATGATATTTCTTTCTGTAACATGACATTGGATGCATTTGCCGAACAGGAAGATTGTGCTTTTCTCCAAAACCACTTTCACGGTGATTTTTAGTAAAATTTCACCCGAAATCCAAAACAATTTGTCCAGATACTCCTGGATGAAAACAAAACTACCTGGTGATTTGTAGCTATCTCAATCCCAGATCTTGCTACAGCCTCTGTGTGTGTTTGTGTTTTCTGGACATTCTCTATGGACTTTAAGGTTTTGAATGCATTTTAGCATTTGTTTTCTGCTGGCAAACGCTAATTGGTTCCACCTGGAGTCAAATCCTCCACACATTCGAGTTTTCTAGGAAGAAAGCTTCAGAAACCTGAGAAAACATGATATTTCCTTCTGTAAACATGACATTGGATGCATTTGCCGAACAGTAAGATTGTGCTTTTCTCCAAAACCACTTTCACAGTGATTTCTGGTTAAATTTTACCCGAAATCCACAACAATTTGTCCAGATACTCCTGGATGAAAACAAAACTATCTGGTGATTTGTAGCTATCTCAATCCCAGATCTTGCTACAGCCTCTGTGTGTGTTTGTGTTTTCTGGATATTCTCTATGGACTTTAACATTTTGAATGCATTTTAGCCGGACCCTTTTTGTTTTCTGCTGGCAAACGCTAATTGGTTCCACCTGGAGTCAAATCCTCCACACATTCGAGTTTTCTAGGAAGAAAGCTTCAGAAACCTGAGTAAACATGATATTTTATTTGTAAACATGACATTGGATTCATTTGCTGAACAGAAAGATTGTGCTTTTCTCCAAAACCACTTTCACGGTGATTTTTGGTTAAATTTCACTTCAATACTACAACAATTTGTCCAGATATTCCTGGATGAAAACAAAACTATCTGGTAATTTGTAGCTATCTCAGTCCCAGATCTTGCTACAGCCTGTGTGTGTGTTTGTGTTTTCTGGACATTCTCTATGGACTTTACGGTTTTGAATGCATTTTAGCAGGACCCTTTTTGTTTTCTGCTGGCAAACGCTAATTGGTTCCACCTGGAGTCAAATCCTCCACACATTCGAGTTTTCTAGGAAGAAAGCTTCAGAAACCTGAGAAAACATGATATTTCTTTCTGTAAACATGACATTGGATGCATTTGCCGAACAGGAAGATTGTGCTTTTCTCCAAAACCACTTTCACGGTGATTTTTGGTTAAATTTCACCCGAAATCCACAACAGTTAGTCCAGATACTCCTGGATGAAAACAAAACTATCTGGTGATTTGTAGCTATCTCAATCCCAGATCTTGCTACAGCCTCTGTGTGTGTTTGTGTTTTCTGGACATTCTCTATGGACTTTACGGTTTTGAATGCATTTTTGTTTGTAAGGTTTTGTTTTCAGCTGGGAAACGCTAATTGGTTCCACCTGGAGTCAAATACTCCACACATTCGAGTTTTCTAGGAAGAAAGCTCCAGAAACCTGAGAAAACATGATATTTGTATTTGTAAACATGACATTGGATTCATTTGCTTAAGAGAAAAATTATGCTTTTCTCTAAAACCACTATCATGGTGATTTTTGGTTAAATTTCACCCGAAATCCACAACAATTTGTCCAGATACTCCTGGATGTAAACAAAACTATCTAGTGATTTGTAGCTATCTCAACCCCAGATCTTGCTACAGTCTCTGTGTGTGTTTGTGTTTTCTGGATATTCTCTATGGACTTTAACATTTTGAATGCATTTTAGCCGGACCCTTTTTGTTTTCTGCTGGCAAACGCTAATTGGTTCCACCTGGAGTCAAATCCTCCACACATTCGAGTTTTCTAGGAAGAAAGCTTCAGAAACCTGAGAAAACATGATATTTCCTTCTGTAAACATGACATTGGATGCATTTGCCGACCAGGAAGATTGTGCTTTTCTCGAAAACCACTTTCACGGTGATTTTTGGTTAAATTTCACCCGAAATCCACAACAATTTGTCCAGATACTCCTGGATGAAAACAAAACTATCTGGTGATTTGTAGCTATCTCAATCCCAGATCTTGCTACAGCCTCTGTGTGTGTTTGTGTTTTCTGGACATTCTCTATAGACTTTACAGTTTTGAATGCATTTTAGCATTTGTTTTCTGCTGGTAAACGCTAATTGGTTCCACCTGGAGTCAAATACTCCACACATTCGAGTTTTCTAGGAAGAAAGCTTCAGAAACCTGAGAAAACATATTATTTCTTTCTGTAAACATTACATTGGATGCATTTTCCGACCAGGAAGATTGTGCTTTTCTCGAAAACCACTTTCACGGTGATTTTTGGTTAAATTTCACCCGAAATCCACAACAATTTGTCCAGATACTCCTGGATGAAAACAAAACTATCTGGTGATTTGTAGCTATCTCAATCCCAGATCTTGCTACAGCCTCTGTGTGTGTTTGTGTTTTCTGGACATTCTCTATGGACTTTAAGGTTTTGAATGCATTTTAGCATTTGTTTTCTGCTGGCAAATGCTAATTGGTTCCACCTGGAGTCAAATCCTCCACACATTCGAGTTTTCTAGGAAGAAAGCTTCAGAAACCTGAGAAAACATGATATTTCCTTCTGTAAACATGACATTGGATGCATTTGCCGAACAGTAAGATTGTGCTTTTCTCCAAAACCACTTTCACAGTGATTTCTGGTTAAATTTCACCCGAAATCCACAACAATTTGTCCAGATACTCCTGGATGAAAACAAAACTATCTGGTGATTTGTAGCTATCTCAATCCCAGATCTTGCTACAGCCTCTGTGTGTGTTTGTGTTTTCTGGATATTCTCTATGGACTTTAACATTTTGAATGCATTTTAGCCGGACCCTTTTTGTTTTCTGCTGGCAAACGCTAATTGGTTCCACCTGGAGTCAAATACTCCACACATTCGAGTTTTCTAGGAAGAAAGCTTCAGAAACCTGAGTAAACATGATATTTTATTTGTAAACATGACATTGGATTCATTTGCTGAACAGAAAGATTGTGCTTTTCTCCAAAACCACTTTCACGGTGATTTTTGGTTAAATTTCACTTCAATACTACAACAATTTGTCCAGATATTCCTGGATGAAAACAAAACTATCTGGTAATTTGTAGCTATCTCAGTCCCAGATCTTGCTACAGCCTGTGTGTGTGTTTGTGTTTTCTGGACATTCTCTATGGACTTTACGGTTTTGAATGCATTTTAGCAGGACCCTTTTTGTTTTCTGCTGGCAAACGCTAATTGGTTCCACCTGGAGTCAAATCCTCCACACATTCGAGTTTTCTAGGAAGAAAGCTTCAGAAACCTGAGAAAACATGATATTTCTTTCTGTAAACATGACATTGGATGCATTTGCCGAACAGGAAGATTGTGCTTTTCTCCAAAACCACTTTCACGGTGATTTTTGGTTAAATTTCACCCGAAATCCACAACAGTTAGTCCAGATACTCCTGGATGAAAACAAAACTATCTGGTGATTTGTAGCTATCTCAATCCCAGATCTTGCTACAGCCTCTGTGTGTGTTTGTGTTTTCTGGACATTCTCTATGGACTTTACGGTTTTGAATGCATTTTTGTTTGTAAGGTTTTGCTTTCAGCTGGGAAACGCTAATTGGTTCCACCTGGAGTCAAATACTCCACACATTCGAGTTTTCTAGGAAGAAAGCTCCAGAAACCTGAGAAAACATGATATTTGTATTTGTAAACATGACATTGGATTCATTTGTTTAACAGAAAGATTATGCTTTTCTCTAAAACCACTATCATGGTGATTTCTGGTTAAATTTCACCCGAAATCCACAACAATTTGTCCAGATACTCCTGGATGAAAACAAAACTATCTGGTGTGTTGTGGCTATCTCAGTCCCAGATCTTGCTACAGCCTGTGTGTGTGTTTGTGTTTTCTGGATATTCTCTATGGACTTTAAGGTTTTGAATGCATTTTAGCAGGACCCTTTTTGTTTTCTGCTGGCAAACGCTAATTGGTTCCACCTGGAGTCAAATCCTCCACACATTCGAGTTTTCTAGGAAGAAAGCTCCAGAAACCTGAGAAAACATGATATTTGTATTTGTGTACATGACATTGAATTCATTTGCTGAACAGAAAGATTGTGCTTTTCTAGAAAACCACTTTCACGGTGATTTTTAGTAAAATTTCACCCGAAATCCAAAACAATTTGTCCAGATACTCCTGGATGAAAACAAAACTATCTGGTGATTTGTAGCTATCTCAATCCCAGATCTTGCTACAGCCTCTGTGTGTGTTTGTGTTTTCTGGACATTCTCTATGGACTTTAAGGTTTTGAATGCATTTTAGCATTTGTTTTCTGCTGGCAAACGCTAATTGGTTCCACCTGGAGTCAAATCCTCCACACACTCGAGTTTTCTAGGAAGAAAGCTTCAGAAACCTGAGAAAACATATTATTTCTTTCTGTAAACATTACATTGGATGCATTTTCCGACCAGGAAGATTGTGCTTTTCTCGAAAACCACTTTCACGGTGATTTTTGGTTAAATTTCACCCGAAATCCACAACAATTTGTCCAGATACTCCTGGATGAAAACAAAACTATCTGGTGATTTGTAGCTATCTCAATCCCAGATCTTGCTACAGCCTCTGTGTGTGTTTGTGTTTTCTGGACATTCTCTATGGACTTTAAGGTTTTGAATGCATTTTAGCATTTGTTTTCTGCTGGCAAATGCTAATTGGTTCCACCTGGAGTCAAATCCTCCACACATTCGAGTTTTCTAGGAAGAAAGCTTCAGAAACCTGAGAAAACATGATATTTCCTTCTGTAAACATGACATTGGATGCATTTGCCGAACAGTAAGATTGTGCTTTTCTCCAAAACCACTTTCACAGTGATTTCTGGTTAAATTTCACCCGAAATCCACAACAATTTGTCCAGATACTCCTGGATGAAAACAAAACTATCTGGTGATTTGTAGCTATCTCAATCCCAGATCTTGCTACAGCCTCTGTGTGTGTTTGTGTTTTCTGGATATTCTCTATGGACTTTAACATTTTGAATGCATTTTAGCCGGACCCTTTTTGTTTTCTGCTGGCAAACGCTAATTGGTTCCACCTGGAGTCAAATACTCCACACATTCGAGTTTTCTAGGAAGAAAGCTTCAGAAACCTGAGTAAACATGATATTTTATTTGTAAACATGACATTGGATTCATTTGCTGAACAGAAAGATTGTGCTTTTCTCCAAAACCACTTTCACGGTGATTTTTGGTTAAATTTCACTTCAATACTACAACAATTTGTCCAGATATTCCTGGATGAAAACAAAACTATCTGGTAATTTGTAGCTATCTCAGTCCCAGATCTTGCTACAGCCTGTGTGTGTGTTTGTGTTTTCTGGACATTCTCTATGGACTTTACGGTTTTGAATGCATTTTAGCAGGACCCTTTTTGTTTTCTGCTGGCAAACGCTAATTGGTTCCACCTGGAGTCAAATCCTCCACACATTCGAGTTTTCTAGGAAGAAAGCTTCAGAAACCTGAGAAAACATGATATTTCTTTCTGTAAACATGACATTGGATGCATTTGCCGAACAGGAAGATTGTGCTTTTCTCCAAAACCACTTTCACGGTGATTTTTGGTTAAATTTCACCCGAAATCCACAACAGTTAGTCCAGATACTCCTGGATGAAAACAAAACTATCTGGTGATTTGTAGCTATCTCAATCCCAGATCTTGCTACAGCCTCTGTGTGTGTTTGTGTTTTCTGGACATTCTCTATGGACTTTAAGGTTTTGAATGCATTTTAGCATTTGTTTTCTGCTGGTAAACGCTAATTGGTTCCACCTGGAGTCAAATACTCCACACATTCGAGTTTTCTAGGAAGAAAGCTTCAGAAACCTGAGAAAACATATTATTTCTTTCTGTAAACATTACATTGGATGCATTTTCCGACCAGGAAGATTGTGCTTTTCTCGAAAACCACTTTCACGGTGATTTTTGGTTAAATTTCACCCGAAATCCACAACAATTTGTCCAGATACTCCTGGATGAAAACAAAACTATCTGGTGATTTGTAGCTATCTCAATCCCAGATCTTGCTACAGCCTCTGTGTGTGTTTGTGTTTTCTGGACATTCTCTATGGACTTTAAGGTTTTGAATGCATTTTAGCATTTGTTTTCTGCTGGCAAATGCTAATTGGTTCCACCTGGAGTCAAATCCTCCACACATTCGAGTTTTCTAGGAAGAAAGCTTCAGAAACCTGAGAAAACATGATATTTCCTTCTGTAAACATGACATTGGATGCATTTGCCGAACAGTAAGATTGTGCTTTTCTCCAAAACCACTTTCACAGTGATTTCTGGTTAAATTTCACCCGAAATCCACAACAATTTGTCCAGATACTCCTGGATGAAAACAAAACTATCTGGTGATTTGTAGCTATCTCAATCCCAGATCTTGCTACAGCCTCTGTGTGTGTTTGTGTTTTCTGGATATTCTCTATGGACTTTAACATTTTGAATGCATTTTAGCCGGACCCTTTTTGTTTTCTGCTGGCAAACGCTAATTGGTTCCACCTGGAGTCAAATACTCCACACATTCGAGTTTTCTAGGAAGAAAGCTTCAGAAACCTGAGTAAACATGATATTTTATTTGTAAACATGACATTGGATTCATTTGCTGAACAGAAAGATTGTGCTTTTCTCCAAAACCACTTTCACGGTGATTTTTGGTTAAATTTCACTTCAATACTACAACAATTTGTCCAGATATTCCTGGATGAAAACAAAACTATCTGGTAATTTGTAGCTATCTCAGTCCCAGATCTTGCTACAGCCTGTGTGTGTGTTTGTGTTTTCTGGACATTCTCTATGGACTTTACGGTTTTGAATGCATTTTAGCAGGACCCTTTTTGTTTTCTGCTGGCAAACGCTAATTGGTTCCACCTGGAGTCAAATCCTCCACACATTCGAGTTTTCTAGGAAGAAAGCTTCAGAAACCTGAGAAAACATGATATTTCTTTCTGTAAACATGACATTGGATGCATTTGCCGAACAGGAAGATTGTGCTTTTCTCCAAAACCACTTTCACGGTGATTTTTGGTTAAATTTCACCCGAAATCCACAACAGTTAGTCCAGATACTCCTGGATGAAAACAAAACTATCTGGTGATTTGTAGCTATCTCAATCCCAGATCTTGCTACAGCCTCTGTGTGTGTTTGTGTTTTCTGGACATTCTCTATGGACTTTACGGTTTTGAATGCATTTTTGTTTGTAAGGTTTTGCTTTCAGCTGGGAAACGCTAATTGGTTCCACCTGGAGTCAAATACTCCACACATTCGAGTTTTCTAGGAAGAAAGCTCCAGAAACCTGAGAAAACATGATATTTGTATTTGTAAACATGACATTGGATTCATTTGTTTAACAGAAAGATTATGCTTTTCTCTAAAACCACTATCATGGTGATTTCTGGTTAAATTTCACCCGAAATCCACAACAATTTGTCCAGATACTCCTGGATGAAAACAAAACTATCTGGTGTGTTGTGGCTATCTCAGTCCCAGATCTTGCTACAGCCTGTGTGTGTGTTTGTGTTTTCTGGATATTCTCTATGGACTTTAAGGTTTTGAATGCATTTTAGCAGGACCCTTTTTGTTTTCTGCTGGCAAACGCTAATTGGTTCCACCTGGAGTCAAATCCTCCACACATTCGAGTTTTCTAGGAAGAAAGCTCCAGAAACCTGAGAAAACATGATATTTGTATTTGTGTACATGACATTGAATTCATTTGCTGAACAGAAAGATTGTGCTTTTCTAGAAAACCACTTTCACGGTGATTTTTAGTAAAATTTCACCCGAAATCCAAAACAATTTGTCCAGATACTCCTGGATGAAAACAAAACTATCTGGTGATTTGTAGCTATCTCAATCCCAGATCTTGCTACAGCCTCTGTGTGTGTTTGTGTTTTCTGGACATTCTCTATGGACTTTAAGGTTTTGAATGCATTTTAGCATTTGTTTTCTGCTGGCAAACGCTAATTGGTTCCACCTGGAGTCAAATCCTCCACACACTCGAGTTTTCTAGGAAGAAAGCTTCAGAAACCTGAGAAAACATATTATTTCTTTCTGTAAACATTACATTGGATGCATTTTCCGACCAGGAAGATTGTGCTTTTCTCGAAAACCACTTTCACGGTGATTTTTGGTTAAATTTCACCCGAAATCCACAACAATTTGTCCAGATACTCCTGGATGAAAACAAAACTATCTGGTGATTTGTAGCTATCTCAATCCCAGATCTTGCTACAGCCTCTGTGTACGTTTGTGTTTTCTGTACATTCTCTATGGACTTTAAGGTTTTGAATGCATTTTAGCAGGACCCTTTTTGTTTTCTGCTGGCAAACGCTAATTGGTTCCACCTGGAGTCAAATACTCCACACATTCGAGTTTTCTTGGAAGAAACCTTCAGAAACCTGAGAAAACATGATATTTCTTTCTGTAAACATGACATTGGATGCATTTGCCGAACAGGAAGATTGTGCATATCTCTAAAACCGCTTTCACGGTGATTTTTGCTTAAATTTCTCCTGAAATCCACAACAATTTGTCCAGATACTCCTGGATGAAAACAAAACTATCTGGTGATTTGTGGCTATCTCAGTCCCAGATCTTGCTACAGCCTCTGTGTGTTTGTGTTTTCTAGACATTCCCTATGGACTTTACGGTTTTGAATGCATTTTAGCATGCAAGGTTTTGTTTTCAACTAGCAAACGCTAATTGGTTCCACCTGGAGTCAAATACTCCACACATTCGAGTTTTCTAGGAAGAAAGCTCCAGAAACCTGAGAAAACATGATATTTGTATTTGTAAACATGACATTGGATTCATTTGCTGAACAGAAAGATTGTGCTTTTCTCCAAAACCACTTTCATGGTGATTTTTTGGTTAAATTTCACCCGAAATCCACAACAATTTGTCCAGATACTCCTGGATGTAAACAAAACTATCTAGTGATTTGTAGCTATCTCAACCCCAGATCTTGCTACAGTCTCTGTGTGTGTTTGTGTTTTCTGGATATTCTCTATGGACTTTACGGTTTTGAATGCATTTTAGCAGGACCCTTTTTGTTTTCTGCTGGCAAACGCTAATTGGTTCCACCTGGAGTCAAATCCTCCACACATTCGAGTTTTCTAGGAAGAAAGCTTCAGAAACCTGAGAAAACATATTATTTCTTTCTGTAAACGTTACATTGGATGCATTTTCCGACCAGGAAGATTGTGCTTTTCTCGAAAACCACTTTCACGGTGATTTTTGGTTAAATTTCACCCGAAATCCACAACAATTTGTCCAGATACTCCTGGATGAAAACAAAACTATCTGGTGATTTGTAGCTATCTCAATCCCAGATCTTGCTACAGCCTCTGTGTGTGTTTGTGTTTTCTGGACATTCTCTATGGACTTTAAGGTTTTGAATGCATTTTAGCATTTGTTTTCTGCTGGCAAATGCTAATTGGTTCCACCTGGAGTCAAATCCTCCACACATTCGAGTTTTCCAGGAAGAAAGCTTTAGAAACCTGAGAAAACATGATATTTCCTTCTGTAAACATGACATTGGATGCATTTGCCGAACAGTAAGATTGTGCTTTTCTCCAAAACCACTTTCACAGTGATTTCTGGTTAAATTTCACCCGAAATCCACAACAATTTGTCCAGATACTCCTGGATGAAAACAAAACTATCTGGTGATTTGTAGCTATCTCAATCCCAGATCTTGCTACAGCCTCTGTGTACGTTTGTGTTTTCTGGATATTCTCTATGGACTTTACGGTTTTGAATGCATTTTAGCAGGACCCTTTTTGTTTTCTGCTGGCAAACGCTAATTGGTTCCACCTGGAGTCAAATCCTCCACACATTCGAGTTTTCTAGGAAGAAAGCTTCAGAAACCTGAGAAAACATGATATTTCTTTCTGTAACATGACATTGGATGCATTTGCCGAACAGGAAGATTGTGCTTTTCTCCAAAACCACTTTCACGGTGATTTTTTGGTTAAATTTCACTTCAAAACTACAGCAATTTGTCCAGATACTGCTGGATGAAAACAAAAATATCTGGTGATTTGTAACTATCTCAATAGCAGATCTTGCTACAGCCTCTGTGTGTGTTTTTATTTTCTGGATATTCTCTATGGACTTTACGGTTTTGAATGTATTTTAGCAGGACCCTTTTTGTTTTCTGCTGGCAAACGCTAATTGGTTCCACCTGGAGTCAAATCCTCCACACATTCGAGTTTTCTAGGAAGAAAGCTTCAGAAACCTGAGAAAACATGATATTTCTTTCTGTAACCATGACATTGGATGCATTTGCCGAACAGGAAGATTGTGCTTTTCTCCAAAACCACTTTCACGGTGATTTTTGGTTAAATTTCACCCGAAATCCACAACAATTTTTCCAGATACTCCTGGATGAAAACAAAACTATCTGGTGATTTGTAGCTATCTCAATCCCAGATCTTGCTACAGCCTCTGTGTGTGTTTGTGTTTTCTGGATATTCTCTATGGACTTTAACGTTTTGAATGCATTTTAGCAGGACCCTTTTTGTTTTCTGCTGGCAAACGCTAATTGGTTCCACCTGGAGTCAAATACTCCACACATTCGAGTTTTCTAGGAAGAAAGCTTCAGAAACCTGAGAAAACATGATATTTTATTTGTAAACATGACATTGGATTCATTTGCTGAACAGAAAGATTGTGCTTTTCTCCAAAACCACTTTCACGGTGATTTTTGGTTAAATTTCACTTCAATACTACAACAATTTGTCCAGATATTCCTGGATGAAAACAAAACTATCTGGTAATTTGTAGCTATCTCAGTCCCAGATCTTGCTACAGCCTGTGTGTGTGTTTGTGTTTTCTGGACATTCTCTATGGACTTTACGGTTTTGAATGCATTTTAGCAGGACCCTTTTTGTTTTCTGCTGGCAAACGCTAATTGGTTCCACCTGGAGTCAAATCCTCCACACATTCGAGTTTTCTAGGAAGAAAGCTTCAGAAACCTGAGAAAACATGATATTTCTTTCTGTAACATGACATTGGATGCATTTGCCGAACAGGAAGATTGTGCTTTTCTCCAAAACCACTTTCACGGTGATTTTTAGTAAAATTTCACCCGAAATCCAAAACAATTTGTCCAGATACTCCTGGATGAAAACAAAACTACCTGGTGATTTGTAGCTATCTCAATCCCAGATCTTGCTACAGCCTCTGTGTGTGTTTGTGTTTTCTGGACATTCTCTATGGACTTTAAGGTTTTGAATGCATTTTAGCATTTGTTTTCTGCTGGCAAACGCTAATTGGTTCCACCTGGAGTCAAATACTCCACACATTCGAGTTTTCTAGGAAGAAAGCTTCAGAAACCTGAGAAAACATGATATTTCTTTCTGTAACATGACATTGGATGCATTTGCCGAACAGGAAGATTGTGCTTTTCTCCAAAACCACTTTCACGGTGATTTTTAGTAAAATTTCACCCGAAATCCAAAACAATTTGTCCAGATACTCCTGGATGAAAACAAAACTACCTGGTGATTTGTAGCTATCTCAATCCCAGATCTTGCTACAGCCTCTGTGTGTGTTTGTGTTTTCTGGACATTCTCTATGGACTTTAAGGTTTTGAATGCATTTTAGCATTTGTTTTCTGCTGGCAAACGCTAATTGGTTCCACCTGGAGTCAAATACTCCACACATTCGAGTTTTCTAGGAAGAAAGCTTCAGAAACCTGAGAAAACATATTATTTCTTTCTGTAAACATTACATTGGATGCATTTTCCGACCAGGAAGATTGTGCTTTTCTCGAAAACCACTTTCACGGTGATTTTTGGTTAAATTTCACCCGAAATCCACAACAATTTGTCCAGATAGTCCTGGATGAAAACAAAACTATCTGGTGATTTGTAGCTATCTCAATCCCAGATCTTGCTACAGCCTCTGTGTACGTCTGTGTTTTCTGGATATTCTCTATGGACTTCATCGGTTTTGAATGCATTTTAGCAGGACCCTTTTTGTTTTCTGCTGGCAAACGCTAATTGGTTCCACCTGGAGTCAAATCCTCCACACATTCGAGTTTTCTAGGAAGAAAGCTTCAGAAACCTGAGAAAACATGATATTTCTTTCTGTAAACATGACATTGGATGCATTTGCCGAACAGGAAGATTGTGCTTTTCTCCAAAACCACTTTCACGGTGATTTTTTGGTTAAATTTCACTTCAAAACTACAGCAATTTGTCCAGATACTGCTGGATGAAAACAAAAATATCTGGTGATTTGTAACTATCTCAATAGCAGATCTTGCTACAGCCTCTGTGTGTGTTTTTATTTTCTGGATATTCTCTATGGACTTTACGGTTTTGAATGTATTTTAGCAGGACCCTTTTTGTTTTCTGCTGGCAAACGCTAATTGGTTCCACCTGGAGTCAAATCCTCCACACATTCGAGTTTTCTAGGAAGAAAGCTTCAGAAACCTGAGAAAACATGATATTTCTTTCTGTAACCATGACATTGGATGCATTTGCCGAACAGGAAGATTGTGCTTTTCTCCAAAACCACTTTCACGGTGATTTTTGGTTAAATTTCACCCGAAATCCACAACAATTTTTCCAGATACTCCTGGATGAAAACAAAACTATCTGGTGATTTGTAGCTATCTCAATCCCAGATCTTGCTACAGCCTCTGTGTGTGTTTGTGTTTTCTGGATATTCTCTATGGACTTTAACGTTTTGAATGCATTTTAGCAGGACCCTTTTTGTTTTCTGCTGGCAAACGCTAATTGGTTCCACCTGGAGTCAAATACTCCACACATTCGAGTTTTCTAGGAAGAAAGCTTCAGAAACCTGAGAAAACATGATATTTTATTTGTAAACATGACATTGGATTCATTTGCTGAACAGAAAGATTGTGCTTTTCTCCAAAACCACTTTCACGGTGATTTTTGGTTAAATTTCACTTCAATACTACAACAATTTGTCCAGATATTCCTGGATGAAAACAAAACTATCTGGTAATTTGTAGCTATCTCAGTCCCAGATCTTGCTACAGCCTGTGTGTGTGTTTGTGTTTTCTGGACATTCTCTATGGACTTTACGGTTTTGAATGCATTTTAGCAGGACCCTTTTTGTTTTCTGCTGGCAAACGCTAATTGGTTCCACCTGGAGTCAAATCCTCCACACATTCGAGTTTTCTAGGAAGAAAGCTTCAGAAACCTGAG
Organism: Oryctolagus cuniculus; assembly: GCF_964237555.1. Classification (NCBI taxonomy): domain Eukaryota; kingdom Metazoa; phylum Chordata; class Mammalia; order Lagomorpha; family Leporidae; genus Oryctolagus; species Oryctolagus cuniculus. The sequence continues at coordinate 33,467 of NW_027208265.1, forward strand.
AAAACATGATATTTCTTTCTGTAACATGACATTGGATGCATTTGCCGAACAGGAAGATTGTGCTTTTCTCCAAAACCACTTTCACGGTGATTTTTAGTAAAATTTCACCCGAAATCCAAAACAATTTGTCCAGATACTCCTGGATGAAAACAAAACTACCTGGTGATTTGTAGCTATCTCAATCCCAGATCTTGCTACAGCCTCTGTGTGTGTTTGTGTTTTCTGGACATTCTCTATGGACTTTAAGGTTTTGAATGCATTTTAGCATTTGTTTTCTGCTGGCAAACGCTAATTGGTTCCACCTGGAGTCAAATACTCCACACATTCGAGTTTTCTAGGAAGAAAGCTTCAGAAACCTGAGTAAACATGATATTTCTTTCTGTAAACATGACATTGGATGCATTTGCCGAACAGGACGATTGTGCTTTTCTCCAAAACCTCTTTCACGGTGATTTTTGGTTAAATTTCACCCGAAATCCACAACAATTTGTCCAGATACTCCTGGATGAAAACAAAAAACTATCTGGTGATTTGTAGCTATCTCAATCCCAGATCTTGCTACAGCCTCTGTGTGTGTTTGTGTTTTCTGGATATTCTCTATGGACTTTAAGGTTTTGAGTGCATTTTAGCAGGACCCTTTTTGTTTTCTGCTGGCAAACGCTAATTGGTTCCACCTGGAGTCAAATCCTTCACACATTCGAGTTTTCTAGGAAGAAAGCTTCAGAAACCTGAGAAAACATGATATTTTTATTTGTAAACATGACATTGGATGCATTTGCCGAACAGGAATATTGTGCTTTTCTCCAAAACCACTTTCACGGTGATTTTGGATAAATTTCACCCAAAATACACAACAATTTGTCCAGATACTCCTGGATGAAAACAAAACTATCAGGTGGGTTGTGGCTATCTCAATCCCAGATTTTGCTACAGCCTCTTTGTTTTTTTGTGTTTTCTGGACATTCTCTATGGACTTTAAGGTTTTGAATGCATTTTAGCATGTAAGTTTTTGTTTTTAGCTGCCAAACGCTAATTGGTTCCACCTGGAGTCAAATCCTCCACACATTCGAGTTTTCTAGGAGGAAAGCTTCAGAAACCTGAGAAAACATGATATTTTTATTTGTAAACATGACATTGGATGCATTTGCGGAACAGGAACATTGTGCTTTTCTCCAAAACCACTTTCACGGTGATTTTTGGTTAAATTTCACCCGAAATCCACAACAATTTGTCCAGATACTCCTGGATGAAAACAAAACTATCTGGTGTGTTGTGGCTATCTCAATCCCAGATCTTGCTACAGCCTCTTTGTTTGTTTGTGTTTTCTGGACATTCTCTATGGACTTTACGTTTTTGAATGCATTTTAGCATGTAAGTTTTTGTTTTTAGCTGAAAAAAGCTAATTGGTTCCACCTGGAGTCAAATACTCCACACATTCGAGTTTTCTAGGAAGAAAGCTTCAGAAACCTGAGTAAACATGATATTTCTTTCTGTAAACATGACATTGGATGCATTTGCCGAACAGGACGATTGTGCTTTTCTCCAAAACCTCTTTCACGGTGATTTTTGGTTAAATTTCACCCGAAATCCACAACAATTTGTCCAGATACTCCTGGATGAAAACAAAAAACTATCTGGTGATTTGTAGCTATCTCAATCCCAGATCTTGCTACAGCCTCTGTGTGTGTTTGTGTTTTCTGGATATTCTCTATGGACTTTAAGGTTTTGAGTGCATTTTAGCAGGACCCTTTTTGTTTTCTGCTGGCAAACGCTAATTGGTTCCACCTGGAGTCAAATCCTTCACACATTCGAGTTTTCTAGGAAGAAAGCTTCAGAAACCTGAGAAAACATGATATTTTTATTTGTAAACATGACATTGGATGCATTTGCCGAACAGGAATATTGTGCTTTTCTCCAAAACCACTTTCACGGTGATTTTGGATAAATTTCACCCAAAATACACAACAATTTGTCCAGATACTCCTGGATGAAAACAAAACTATCTGGTGATTTGTAGCTATCTCAATCCCAGATTTTGCTACAGCCTCTTTGTTTTTTTGTGTTTTCTGGACATTCTCTATGGACTTTATGGTTTTGAATGCATTTTAGCATGTAAGTTTTTGTTTTTAGCTGCCAAACGCTAATTGGTTCCACCTGGAGTCAAATCCTCCACACATTCGAGTTTTCTAGGAGGAAAGCTTCAGAAACCTGAGAAAACATGATATTTTTATTTGTAAACATGACATTGGATGCATTTGCGGAACAGGAACATTGTGCTTTTCTCCAAAACCACTTTCACGGTGATTTTTGGTTAAATTTCACCCAAAATCCACAACAATTTGTCCAGATACTCCTGGATGAAAACAAAACTATCAGGTGGGTTGTGGCTATCTCAATCCCAGATTTTGCTACAGCCTCTTTGTTTTTTTGTGTTTTCTGGACATTCTCTATGGACTTTATGGTTTTGAATGCATTTTAGCATGTAAGTTTTTGTTTTTAGCTGCAAAAAGCTAATTGGTTCCACCTGGAGTCAAATACTCCACACATTCGAGTTTTCTAGGAAGAAAGCTTCAGAAACCTGAGAAAACATGATATTTCTTTCTGTAAACATGACATTGGATACATTTTCCAAACAGGAAGATTGTGATTTTCCCCAAAACCACTTTCACGGTGATTTTGGTAAAATTTGACCCGAAATCCACAACAATTTGTCCAGATACTCCTGGATGAAAACAAAAAACTATCTGGTGATTTGTAGCTATCTCAATCCCAGATCTTGCTACAGCCTCTGTGTGTGTTTGAGTTTTCTGGATATTCTCTATGGACTTTAAGGTTTTGAGTGCATTTTAGCAGGACCCTGTTTGTTTTCTGCTGGCAAACGCTAATTGGTTCTACCTGGAGTCAAATACTCCACACATTCGAGTTTTCTAGGAAGAAAGCTTCAGAAACCTGAGATAACATGATATTTTTATTTGTAAACATGACATTGGATGCATTTGCCGAACAGGAATATTGTGCTTTTCTCCAAAACCACTTTCACGGTGATTTTGGATAAATTTCACCCAAAATACACAACAATTTGTCCAGATACTCCTGGATGAAAACAAAACTATCAGGTGGGTTGTGGCTATCTCAATCCCAGATTTTGCTACAGCCTCTTTGTTTTTTTGTGTTTTCTGGACATTCTCTATGGACTTTATGGTTTTGAATGCATTTTAGCATGTAAGTTTTTGTTTTTAGCTGCCAAACGCTAATTGGTTCCACCTGGAGTCAAATCCTCCACACATTCGAGTTTTCTAGGAGGAAAGCTTCAGAAACCTGAGAAAACATGATATTTTTATTTGTAAACATGACATTGGATGCATTTGCGGAACAGGAACATTGTGCTTTTCTCCAAAACCACTTTCACGGTGATTCTTGGTTAAATTTCACCCAAAATCCACAACAATTTGTCCAGATACTCCTGGATGAAAACAAAACGATCTGGTGTGTTGTGGATATCTCAATCCCAGATCTTGCTACAGCCTCTGTGTGTGTTTGTGTTTTCTGGATATTCTCTATCGACTTTACGGTTTTGAATGCATTTTAGCATGCAAGTTTTTGTTTTTAGCTGCAAAAAGCTAATTGGTTCCACCTGGAGTCAAATCCTCCACACATTCGAGTTTTCTAGGGAGAAAGCTTCAGAAACCTGAGAAAACATGATATTTCTTTCTGTAAACATGACATTGGATGCATTTGCCGAACAGGAAGATTGTGCTTTTCTCCAAAACCACTTTCACGGTGATTTTTGGTTAAATTTCACCGGAATTCCACAACAATTTGTCCAGACACTCCTGGATGAAAACAAAACTATCTGGTGTGTTGTGGCTATCTCAATCCCAGATCTTGCTACAGCCTCTTTGTTTGTTTGTGTTTTCTGGACATTCTCTATGGAGTTTACGGTTTTGAATGCATTTTAGCAGGACCCTGTTTGTTTTCTGCTGGCAAACGCTAATTGGTTCCACCTGGAGTCAAATACTCCACACATTCGAGTTTTCTAGGAAGAAAGCTTCAGAAACCTGAGAAAACATGATATTTCTTTCTGTAAACATGACATTGGATGCATTTGCCGAACAGGAAGATTGTGATTTTCTCCAAAACCACTTTCACGGTGATTTTTTGGTTAAATTTCACTTCAAAACTACAACAACTTGTCCAGATACTCCTGGATGAAAACAAAACTATCTGGTGATTTGTAGCTATCTCAATCCCAGATCTTGCTACAGCCTCTGTGTGTGTTTGTGTTTTCTAGACATTCCCTATGGACTTTACGGTTTTGAATGCATTTTAGCATGCAAGGTTTTGTTTTCAACTAGCAAACGCTAATTGGTTTCACCTGGAGTCAAATCCTCCACACATTCGAGTTTTCTAGGAAGAAAGCTTCAGAAACCTGAGAAAACATGATATTTGTATTTGTAAACATGACATTGGATTCATTTGCTGAACAGAAAGATTGTGCTTTTCTCCAAAACCACTTTCACGGTGATTTTTTGGTTAAATTTCACCCGAAATCCACAACAATTTGTCCAGATACTCCTGGATGTAAACAAAACTATCTAGTGATTTGTAGCTATCTCAACCCCAGATCTTGCTACAGTCTCTGTGTGTGTTTGTGTTTTCTGGATATTCTCTATGGACTTTAACATTTTGAATGCATTTTAGCCGGACCCTTTTTGTTTTCTGCAGGCAAACGCTAATTGGTTCCACCTGGAGTCAAATCCTCCACACATTCGAGTTTTCTAGGAAGAAAGCTTCAGAAACCTGAGAAAACATGATATTTTATTGTAAACATGACATTGGATGCATTTGCTGAACAGAAAGATTGTGCTTTTCTCCAAAACCACTTTCACGGTGATTTTTGGTTAAATTTCACTTCAATACTACAACAATTTGTCCAGATATTCCTGGATGAAAACAAAACTATCTGGTAATTTGTAGCTATCTCAGTCCCAGATCTTGCTACAGCCTGTGTGTGTGTTTGTGTTTTCTGGACATTCTCTATGGACTTTACGGTTTTGAATGCATTTTAGCATGTAAGTTTTTGTTTTTAGCTGAAAAAAGCTAATTGGTTCCACCTGGAGTCAAATACTCCACACATTCGAGTTTTCTAGGAAGAAAGCTTCAGAAATCTGAGAAAACATGATATTTGCAGTCAAATGCTCTACCACTGAGCTATACCCCCGAAAACATGATATTTGTATTTGTAAACATGACATTGGATGCATTTTCCGAACAGGAAGATTGTGATTTTCTCCAAAACCACTTTCACGGTGATTTTTGGTTAAATTTCACCGGAAATCCACAACAATTTGTCCAGATACTCCTGGATGAAAACAAAACTATCAGGTGGGTTGTGGCTATCTCAATCCCAGATTTTGCTACAGCCTCTTTGTTTTTTTGTGTTTTCTGGACATTCTCTATGGACTTTATGGTTTTGAATGCATTTTAGCATGTAAGTTTTTGTTTTTAGCTGCCAAACGCTAATTGGTTCCACCTGGAGTCAAATCCTCCACACATTCGAGTTTTCTAGGAGGAAAGCTTCAGAAACCTGAGAAAACATGATATTTTTATTTGTAAACATGACATTGGATGCATTTGCGGAACAGGAACATTGTGCTTTTCTCCAAAACCACTTTCACGGTGATTTTTGGTTAAATTTCACCCGAAATCCACAACAATTTGTCCAGATACTCCTGGATGAAAACAAAAAACTATCTCGTGATTTGTAGCTATCTCAATCCCAGATCTTGCTACAGCCTCTGTGTGTGTTTGTGTTTTCTGGATATTCTCTATGGACTTTAAGGTTTTGAGTGCATTTTAGCAGGACCCTTTTTGTTTTCTGCTGGTAAACGCTAATTGGTTCCACCTGGAGTCAAATCCTTCACACATTCGAGTTTTCTAGGAAGAAAGCTTCAGAAACCTGAGAAAACATGATATTTTTATTTGTAAACATGACATTGGATGCATTTGCCGAACAGGAATATTGTGCTTTTCTCCAAAACCACTTTCACGGTGATTTTGCATAAATTTCACCCAAAATACACAACAATTTGTCCAGATACTCCTGGATGAAAACAAAACTATCTGGTGATTTGTAGCTATCTCAATCCCAGATTTTGCTACAGCCTCTTTGTTTTTTTGTGTTTTCTGGACATTCTCTATGGACTTTATGGTTTTGAATGCATTTTAGCATGTAAGTTTTTGTTTTTAGCTGCCAAACGCTAATTGGTTCCACCTGGAGTCAAATCCTCCACACATTCGAGTTTTCTAGGAGGAAAGCTTCAGAAACCTGAGAAAACATGATATTTTTATTTGTAAACATGACATTGGATGCATTTGCGGAACAGGAACATTGTGCTTTTCTCCAAAACCACTTTCACGGTGATTTTTGGTTAAATTTCACCCAAAATCCACAACAATTTGTCCAGATACTCCTGGATGAAAACAAAACGATCTGGTGTGTTGTGGATATCTCAATCCCAGATCTTGCTACAGCCTCTGTGTGTGTTTGTGTTTTCTGGATATTCTCTATCGACTTTACGGTTTTGAATGCATTTTAGCATGTAAGTTTTTGTTTTTAGCTGAAAAAAGCTAATTGGTTCCACCTGGAGTCAAATACTCCACACATTCGAGTTTTCTAGGAAGAAAGCTTCAGAAACCTGAGTAAACATGATATTTCTTTCTGTAAACATGACATTGGATGCATTTGCCGAACAGGACGATTGTGCTTTTCTCCAAAACCTCTTTCACGGTGATTTTTGGTTAAATTTCACCCGAAATCCACAACAATTTGTCCAGATACTCCTGGATGAAAACAAAAAACTATCTGGTGATTTGTAGCTATCTCAATCCCAGATCTTGCTACAGCCTCTGTGTGTGTTTGTGTTTTCTGGATATTCTCTATGGACTTTAAGGTTTTGAGTGCATTTTAGCAGGACCCTTTTTGTTTTCTGCTGGCAAACGCTAATTGGTTCCACCTGGAGTCAAATCCTTCACACATTCGAGTTTTCTAGGAAGAAAGCTTCAGAAACCTGAGAAAACATGATATTTTTATTTGTAAACATGACATTGGATGCATTTGCCGAACAGGAATATTGTGCTTTTCTCCAAAACCACTTTCACGGTGATTTTGGATAAATTTCACCCAAAATACACAACAATTTGTCCAGATACTCCTGGATGAAAACAAAACTATCAGGTGGGTTGTGGCTATCTCAATCCCAGATTTTGCTACAGCCTCTTTGTTTTTTTGTGTTTTCTGGACATTCTCTATGGACTTTAAGGTTTTGAATGCATTTTAGCATGTAAGTTTTTGTTTTTAGCTGCCAAACGCTAATTGGTTCCACCTGGAGTCAAATCCTCCACACATTCGAGTTTTCTAGGAGGAAAGCTTCAGAAACCTGAGAAAACATGATATTTTTATTTGTAAACATGACATTGGATGCATTTGCGGAACAGGAACATTGTGCTTTTCTCCAAAACCACTTTCACGGTGATTTTTGGTTAAATTTCACCCGAAATCCACAACAATTTGTCCAGATACTCCTGGATGAAAACAAAACTATCTGGTGTGTTGTGGCTATCTCAATCCCAGATCTTGCTACAGCCTCTTTGTTTGTTTGTGTTTTCTGGACATTCTCTATGGACTTTACGTTTTTGAATGCATTTTAGCATGTAAGTTTTTGTTTTTAGCTGAAAAAAGCTAATTGGTTCCACCTGGAGTCAAATACTCCACACATTCGAGTTTTCTAGGAAGAAAGCTTCAGAAACCTGAGTAAACATGATATTTCTTTCTGTAAACATGACATTGGATGCATTTGCCGAACAGGACGATTGTGCTTTTCTCCAAAACCTCTTTCACGGTGATTTTTGGTTAAATTTCACCCGAAATCCACAACAATTTGTCCAGATACTCCTGGATGAAAACAAAAAACTATCTGGTGATTTGTAGCTATCTCAATCCCAGATCTTGCTACAGCCTCTGTGTGTGTTTGTGTTTTCTGGATATTCTCTATGGACTTTAAGGTTTTGAGTGCATTTTAGCAGGACCCTTTTTGTTTTCTGCTGGCAAACGCTAATTGGTTCCACCTGGAGTCAAATCCTTCACACATTCGAGTTTTCTAGGAAGAAAGCTTCAGAAACCTGAGAAAACATGATATTTTTATTTGTAAACATGACATTGGATGCATTTGCCGAACAGGAATATTGTGCTTTTCTCCAAAACCACTTTCACGGTGATTTTGGATAAATTTCACCCAAAATACACAACAATTTGTCCAGATACTCCTGGATGAAAACAAAACTATCTGGTGATTTGTAGCTATCTCAATCCCAGATTTTGCTACAGCCTCTTTGTTTTTTTGTGTTTTCTGGACATTCTCTATGGACTTTATGGTTTTGAATGCATTTTAGCATGTAAGTTTTTGTTTTTAGCTGCCAAACGCTAATTGGTTCCACCTGGAGTCAAATCCTCCACACATTCGAGTTTTCTAGGAGGAAAGCTTCAGAAACCTGAGAAAACATGATATTTTTATTTGTAAACATGACATTGGATGCATTTGCGGAACAGGAACATTGTGCTTTTCTCCAAAACCACTTTCACGGTGATTTTTGGTTAAATTTCACCCAAAATCCACAACAATTTGTCCAGATACTCCTGGATGAAAACAAAACTATCAGGTGGGTTGTGGCTATCTCAATCCCAGATTTTGCTACAGCCTCTTTGTTTTTTTGTGTTTTCTGGACATTCTCTATGGACTTTATGGTTTTGAATGCATTTTAGCATGTAAGTTTTTGTTTTTAGCTGCAAAAAGCTAATTGGTTCCACCTGGAGTCAAATACTCCACACATTCGAGTTTTCTAGGAAGAAAGCTTCAGAAACCTGAGAAAACATGATATTTCTTTCTGTAAACATGACATTGGATACATTTTCCAAACAGGAAGATTGTGATTTTCCCCAAAACCACTTTCACGGTGATTTTGGTAAAATTTGACCCGAAATCCACAACAATTTGTCCAGATACTCCTGGATGAAAACAAAAAACTATCTGGTGATTTGTAGCTATCTCAATCCCAGATCTTGCTACAGCCTCTGTGTGTGTTTGAGTTTTCTGGATATTCTCTATGGACTTTAAGGTTTTGAGTGCATTTTAGCAGGACCCTGTTTGTTTTCTGCTGGCAAACGCTAATTGGTTCTACCTGGAGTCAAATACTCCACACATTCGAGTTTTCTAGGAAGAAAGCTTCAGAAACCTGAGATAACATGATATTTTTATTTGTAAACATGACATTGGATGCATTTGCCGAACAGGAATATTGTGCTTTTCTCCAAAACCACTTTCACGGTGATTTTGGATAAATTTCACCCAAAATACACAACAATTTGTCCAGATACTCCTGGATGAAAACAAAACTATCAGGTGGGTTGTGGCTATCTCAATCCCAGATTTTGCTACAGCCTCTTTGTTTTTTTGTGTTTTCTGGACATTCTCTATGGACTTTATGGTTTTGAATGCATTTTAGCATGTAAGTTTTTGTTTTTAGCTGCCAAACGCTAATTGGTTCCACCTGGAGTCAAATCCTCCACACATTCGAGTTTTCTAGGAGGAAAGCTTCAGAAACCTGAGAAAACATGATATTTTTATTTGTAAACATGACATTGGATGCATTTGCGGAACAGGAACATTGTGCTTTTCTCCAAAACCACTTTCACGGTGATTCTTGGTTAAATTTCACCCAAAATCCACAACAATTTGTCCAGATACTCCTGGATGAAAACAAAACGATCTGGTGTGTTGTGGATATCTCAATCCCAGATCTTGCTACAGCCTCTGTGTGTGTTTGTGTTTTCTGGATATTCTCTATCGACTTTACGGTTTTGAATGCATTTTAGCATGCAAGTTTTTGTTTTTAGCTGCAAAAAGCTAATTGGTTCCACCTGGAGTCAAATCCTCCACACATTCGAGTTTTCTAGGGAGAAAGCTTCAGAAACCTGAGAAAACATGATATTTCTTTCTGTAAACATGACATTGGATGCATTTGCCGAACAGGAAGATTGTGCTTTTCTCCAAAACCACTTTCACGGTGATTTTTGGTTAAATTTCACCGGAATTCCACAACAATTTGTCCAGACACTCCTGGATGAAAACAAAACTATCTGGTGTGTTGTGGCTATCTCAATCCCAGATCTTGCTACAGCCTCTTTGTTTGTTTGTGTTTTCTGGACATTCTCTATGGAGTTTACGGTTTTGAATGCATTTTAGCAGGACCCTGTTTGTTTTCTGCTGGCAAACGCTAATTGGTTCCACCTGGAGTCAAATACTCCACACATTCGAGTTTTCTAGGAAGAAAGCTTCAGAAACCTGAGAAAACATGATATTTCTTTCTGTAAACATGACATTGGATGCATTTGCCGAACAGGAAGATTGTGATTTTCTCCAAAACCACTTTCACGGTGATTTTTTGGTTAAATTTCACTTCAAAACTACAACAACTTGTCCAGATACTCCTGGATGAAAACAAAACTATCTGGTGATTTGTAGCTATCTCAATCCCAGATCTTGCTACAGCCTCTGTGTGTGTTTGTGTTTTCTAGACATTCCCTATGGACTTTACGGTTTTGAATGCATTTTAGCATGCAAGGTTTTGTTTTCAACTAGCAAACGCTAATTGGTTTCACCTGGAGTCAAATCCTCCACACATTCGAGTTTTCTAGGAAGAAAGCTTCAGAAACCTGAGAAAACATGATATTTGTATTTGTAAACATGACATTGGATTCATTTGCTGAACAGAAAGATTGTGCTTTTCTCCAAAACCACTTTCACGGTGATTTTTTGGTTAAATTTCACCCGAAATCCACAACAATTTGTCCAGATACTCCTGGATGTAAACAAAACTATCTAGTGATTTGTAGCTATCTCAACCCCAGATCTTGCTACAGTCTCTGTGTGTGTTTGTGTTTTCTGGATATTCTCTATGGACTTTAACATTTTGAATGCATTTTAGCCGGACCCTTTTTGTTTTCTGCAGGCAAACGCTAATTGGTTCCACCTGGAGTCAAATCCTCCACACATTCGAGTTTTCTAGGAAGAAAGCTTCAGAAACCTGAGAAAACATGATATTTTATTGTAAACATGACATTGGATGCATTTGCTGAACAGAAAGATTGTGCTTTTCTCCAAAACCACTTTCACGGTGATTTTTGGTTAAATTTCACTTCAATACTACAACAATTTGTCCAGATATTCCTGGATGAAAACAAAACTATCTGGTAATTTGTAGCTATCTCAGTCCCAGATCTTGCTACAGCCTGTGTGTGTGTTTGTGTTTTCTGGACATTCTCTATGGACTTTACGGTTTTGAATGCATTTTAGCATGTAAGTTTTTGTTTTTAGCTGAAAAAAGCTAATTGGTTCCACCTGGAGTCAAATACTCCACACATTCGAGTTTTCTAGGAAGAAAGCTTCAGAAACCTGAGTAAACATGATATTTCTTTCTGTAAACATGACATTGGATGCATTTGCTGAACAGTAAGATTGCGATTTTCTCGAAAACCACTTTCACGGTGATTTTTGTTTAATATTCACCGGAAATCCACAACAATTTGTCCAGATACTCCTGGATGAAAACAAAAAACTATCTGGTGATTTGTGGCTATGTCAATCACAGATCTTGCTACAGCCTCTGTGTGTGTTTGTGTTTTCTGGACATTCTCTATGGACTTTAAGGTTTTGAATGCATTTTAGCATGTAAGTTTTTGTTTTTAGCTGCCAAACGCTAATTGGTTCCACCTGGAGTCAAATCCTCCACACATTCGAGTTTTCTAGGGAGAAAGCTTCAGAAACCTGAGAAAACATGATATTTCTTTCTGTAACCATGACATTGGATGCATTTGCCGAACAGGAAGATTGTGCTTTTCTCCAAAACCACTTTCACGGTGATTTTTGGTTAAATTTCACCCGAAATCCACAACAATTTGTCCAGATACTCCTGGATGAAAACAAAAGTATCTGGTGATTTATAGCTATCTCAATCCCAGATCTTGCTACAGCCTCTGTGTGTGTTTGTGTTTTCTGGACATTCTCTATGGACTTTACGGTTTTGAATGCATTTTAGCAGGACCCTGTTTGTTTTCTGCTGGCAAACGCTAATTGGTTCCACCTGGAGTCAAATACTCCACACATTCGAGTTTTCTAGGAAGAAAGCTTCAGAAACCTGAGAAAACATGATATTTTTATTTGTAAACATGACATTGGATGCATTTCAGAACAGGAACATTGTGCTTTTCTCCAAACCACTTTCACAGTGATTTTTGGTTAAATTTCACCCAAAATACACAACAATTTGTCCAGATACTCCTGGATGAAAACAAAACTATCTGGTGTGTTGTGGCTATCTCAATCCCAGATCTTGCTACAGCCTCTGTGTGTGTTTGTGTTTTCTAGATATTCTCTATGGACTTTAAGGTTTTGAATGCATTTTAGCAGGACCCTTTTTGTTTTTAGCTGCCAAACGCTAATTGGTTCCACCTGGAGTCAAATACTCCACACATTCGAGTTTTCTAGGAAGAAAGCTTCAGAAACCTGAGAAAACATATTATTTCTTTCTGTAAACATGACATTGGATGCATTTTCCGACCAGGAAGATTGTGCTTTTCTCGAAAACCACTTTCACGGTGATTTTTGGTTAAATTTCACCCGAAATCCACAACAATTTGTCCAGATACTCCTGGATGAAAACAAAACTATCTGGTGATTTGTCGCTATCTCAATCCCAGATCTTGCTACAGCCTCTGTGTGTGTTTCTGTTTTCTGGATATTCTCTATGGACTTTAAGGTTTTGAATGCATTTTAGCAGGACCCTTTTTGTTTTCTGCTGGCAAACGCGAATTGGTTCCACCTGGAGTCAAATCCTCCACACATTCGAGTTTTCTAGGAAGAAAGCTCCAGAAACCTGACAAAACATGATATTTCTTTCTGTCAACATGACATTGGATGCATTTGCTGAACAGGAATATTGCGATTTTCTCCAAAACCACTTTCACGGTGATTTTTGGTTAAATTTCACCCGAAATCCACAACAATTAGTCCAGATACTCCTGGATGAAAACAAAACGATCTGGTGTGTTGTGGCTATCTCAATCCCAGATCTTGCTACAGCCTCTGTGTGTGTTTGTTTTTTCTGGACATTCTCTCTGGACTTTAAGGTTTTGAATGCATTTTATCATGTAAGTTTTTGTTTTCAACTGCCAAAAACTAATTGGTTCCACCTGGAGTCAAATCCTCCACACATTCGAGTTTTCTAGGAAGAAAGCTTCAGAAACCTGAGATAACATGATATTTGTATTTATAAACATGACATTGGATACATTTGCTGGACGTAAAGATTGTGCTTTTCTCCAAAACCACTTTCACGGTGATTTTTGGTTAAATTTCACCCGAAATCCACAACAATTTTTCCAGATATTCCTGGATGAAAACAAAACTATCTGGTGATTTGTAGCTATCTCAATCCCAGATCTTGCTAAAGCCTCTGTGTGTGTTTGTGTTTTCTGGATATTCTCTATGGACTTTAACATTTTGAGTGCATTTTAGCAGGACCCTTTTTGTTTTCTGCTGGCAAACGCTAATTGGTTCCACCTGGAGTCAAATCCTCCACACATTCGAGTTTTCTAGGAAGAAAGCTTCAGAAACCTGAGAAAACATGATATTTCTTTCTGTAAACATGACATTGGATGCATTTGCTAAACAGAAAGATTGTGCTTTTCTCCAAAACCACTTTCACGGTGATTTTTGGTTAAATTTCACTTCAATACTACAACAATTTGTCCAGATATTCCTGGATGAAAACAAAACTATCTGGTAATTTGTAGCTATCTCAGTCCCAGATCTTGCTACAGCCTGTGTGTGTGTTTGTGTTTTCTGGACATTCTCTATGGACTTTACGGTTTTGAATGCATTTTAGCAGGACCCTTTTTGTTTTCTGCTGGCAAACGCTAATTGGTTCCACCTGGAGTCAAATACTCCACACATTCGAGTTTTCTAGGAAGAAAGCTTCAGAAACCTGAGAAAACATATTATTTCTTTCTGTAAACATGACATTGGATGCATTTGCCGAACAGGAAGATTGTGCTTTTCTCCAAAACCACTTTCACGGTGATTTTTGGTTAAATTTCACCCGAAATCCACAACAGTTAGTCCAGATACTCCTGGATGAAAACAAAACTATCTGGTGATTTGTAGCTATCTCAATCCCAGATCTTGCTACAGCCTCTGTGTGTGTTTGTGTTTTCTGGACATTCTCTATGGACTTTACGGTTTTGAATGAATTTTTGTTTGTAAGGTTTTGTTTTCAGCTGGGAAACGCTAATTGGTTCCACCTGGAGTCAAATCCTCCACACATTCGAGTTTTCTAGGAAGAAAGCTCCAGAAACCTGAGAAAACATGATATTTGTATTTGTAAACATGACATTGGATTCATTTGCTTAACAGAAAGATTATGCTTTTCTCTAAAACCACTATCATGGTGATTTTTGGTTAAATTTCACCCGAAATCCACAACAATTTGTCCAGATACTCCTGGATGAAAACAAAACTATCTGGTGTGTTGTGGCTATCTCAATTCCAGATCATGCTACAGCCTCTGTGTGTGTTTGTGTTTTCTGGATATTCTCTATGGACTTTAAGGTTTTGAATGCATTTTAGCAGGACCCTTTTTGTTTTCTGCTGGCAAACGCTAATTGGTTCCACCTGGAGTCAAATCCTCCACACATTCGAGTTTTCTAGGAAGAAAGCTCCAGAAACCTGAGAAAACATGATATTTGTATTTGTAACCATGACATTGGATGCATTTGCCGAACAGGAAGATTGTGCTTTTCTCCAAAACCACTTTCACGGTGATTTTTAGTAAAATTTCACCCGAAATCCAAAACAATTTGTCCAGATACTCCTGGATGAAAACAAAACTATCTGGTGATTTGTAGCTATCTCAATCCCAGATCTTGCTACAGCCTCTGGGTGTTTGTGTTTTCTGTATATTCTCTATGGACTTTAAGGTATTGAATGCATTTTAGCAGAACACATTTTGTGTTCTGCTGGCAAACGCTAATTGGTTCCACCTGGAGTCAAATCCTCCACACATTCGAGTTTTCTAGGAAGAAAACTTCAGAAACCTGAGAGAACATATTATTTCTTTCTGTAAACATGACATTGGATGCATTTTCCGAACAGGAAGATTGTGATTTTCTCCAAAACCACTTTCACGGTGATTTTTGGTTAAATTTCACCGGAAATCCACAACAATTAGTCTGGATACTCCTGGATGCAAACAAAACTATCTGGTGTGTTGTGGCTATCTCAATCCCAGATCTTGCTACAGCCTCTTGGTTTGTTTGAGTTTTCTGGACATTCTCTATGGACTTTACGGTTTTGAATGCATTTTAGCATGTAAGTTTTTGTTTTTAGCTGAAAAAAGCTAATTGGTTCCACCTGGAGTCAAATACTCCACACATTCGAGTTTTCTAGGAAGAAAGCTTCAGAAACCTGAGTAAACATGATATTTCTTTCTGTAAACATGACATTGGATGCATTTGCTGAACAGTAAGATTGCGATTTTCTCGAAAACCACTTTCACGGTGATTTTTGTTTAAATTTCACCGGAAATCCACAACAATTTGTCCAGATACTCCTGGATGAAAACAAAACTATCTGGTGATTTGTGGCTATGTCAATCACAGATCTTGCTACAGCCTCTGTGTGTGTTTGTGTTTTCTGGACATTCTCTATGGACTTTAAGGTTTTGAATGCATTTTAGCATGTAAGTTTTTGTTTTTAGCTGCCAAACGCTAATTGGTTCCACCTGGAGTCAAATCCTCCACACATTCGAGTTTTCTAGGGAGAAAGCTTCAGAAACCTGAGAAAACATGATATTTCTTTCTGTAACCATGACATTGGATGAATTTGCCGAACAGGAAGATTGTGCTTTTCTCCAAAACCACTTTCACGGTGATTTTTGGTTAAATTTCACCCTAAATCCACAACAATTTGTCCAGACACTCCTGGATGAAAACAAAACTATCTGGTGTGTTGTGGCTATCTCAATCCCAGATCTTGCTACAGCCTCTTTGTTTGTTTGTGTTTTCTGGACATTCTCTATGGACTTTACGGTTTTGAATGCATTTTAGCAGGACCCTGTTTGTTTTCTGCTGGCAAACGCTAATTGGTTCCACCTGGAGTCAAATACTCCACACATTCGAGTTTTCTAGGAAGAAAGCTTCAGAAACCTGAGAAAACATGATATTTCTTTCTGTAAACATGACATTGGATGCATTTGCCGAACAGGAAGATTGTGATTTTCTCCAAAACCACTTTCACGGTGATTTTTTGGTTAAATTTCACTTCAAAACTACAACAACTTGTCCAGATACTCCTGGATGAAAACAAAACTATCTGGTGATTTGTGGCTATCTCAATCCCAGATCTTGCTACAGCCTCTGTGTGTGTTTGTGTTTTCTAGACATTCCCTATGGACTTTACGGTTTTGAATGCATTTTAGCATGCAAGGTTTTGTTTTCAACTAGCAAACGCTAATTGGTTTCACCTGGAGTCAAATCCTCCACACATTCGAGTTTTCTAGGAAGAAAGCTTCAGAAACCTGAGAAAACATGATATTTGTATTTGTAAACATGACATTGGATTCATTTGCTGAACAGAAAGATTGTGCTTTTCTCCAAAACCACTTTCACGGTGATTTTTTGGTTAAATTTCACCCGAAATCCACAACAATTTGTCCAGATACTCCTGGATGAAAACAAAACTATCTAGTGATTTGTAGCTATCTCAACCCCAGATCTTGCTACAGTCTCTGTGTGTGTTTGTGTTTTCTGGATATTCTCTATGGACTTTAACATTTTGAATGCATTTTAGCCGGACCCTTTTTGTTTTCTGCAGGCAAACGCTAATTGGTTCCACCTGGAGTCAAATCCTCCACACATTCGAGTTTTCTAGGAAGAAAGCTTCAGAAACCTGAGAAAACATGATATTTTATTTGTAAACATGACATTGGATTCATTTGCTGAACAGAAAGATTGTGCTTTTCTCCAAAACCACTTTCACGGTGATTTTTGGTTAAATTTCACTTCAATACTACAACAATTTGTCCAGATATTCCTGGATGAAAACAAAACTATCTGGTGATTTGTAGCTATCTCAGTCCCAGATCTTGCTACAGCCTGTGTGTGTGTTTGTGTTTTCTGGACATTCTCTATGGACTTTACGGTTTTGAATGCATTTTAGCATGTAAGTTTTTGTTTTTAGCTGAAAAAAGCTAATTGGTTCCACCTGGAGTCAAATACTCCACACATTCGAGTTTTCTAGGAAGAAAGCTTCAGAAACCTGACAAAACATGATATTTCTTTCTGTAAACATGACATTGGATGCATTTGCTGAACAGTAAGATTGCGATTTTCTCGAAAACCACTTTCACGGTGATTTTTGTTTAAATTTCACCGGAAATCCACAACAATTTGTCCAGATACTCCTGGATGAAAACAAAACTATCTGGTGATTTGTGGCTATGTCAATCACAGATCTTGCTACAGCCTCTGTGTGTGTTTGTGTTTTCTGGACATTCTCTATGGACTTTATGGTTTTGAATGCATTTTAGCCGGACCCTTTTTGTTTTCTGCTGGCAAACGCTAATTGGTTCCACCTGGAGTCAAATCCTCCACACATTCAAGTTTTCTAGGAGGAAAGCTTCAGAAACCTGAGAAAACATGATATTTTTATTTGTAAACATGACATTGGATGCATTTGTGGAACAGGAACATTGTGCTTTTCTCCAAAACCACTTTCACGGTGATTTTTGGTTAAATTTCACCCGAAATCCACAACAATTTGTCCAGATACTCCTGGATGCAAACAAAACTATCTGGTGTGTTGTGGCTATCTCAATCCCAGATCTTGCTACAGCCTCTTGGTTTGTTTGAGTTTTCTGGACATTCTCTATGGACTTTACGGTTTTGAATGCATTTTAGCATGTAAGTTTTTGTTTTTAGCTGAAAAAAGCTAATTGGTTCCACCTGGAGTCAAATACTCCACACATTCGAGTTTTCTAGGAAGAAAGCTTCAGAAACCTGAGTAAACATGATATTTCTTTCTGTAAACATGACATTGGATGCATTTGCCGAACAGGAAGATTGTGATTTTCTCGAAAACCACTTTCACGGTGATTTTTGTTTAAATTTCACCGGAAATCCACAACAATTTGTCCAGATACTCCTGGATGAAAACAAAACTATCTGGTGATTTGTGGCTATGTCAATCACAGATCTTGCTACAACCTCTGTGTGTGTTTGTGTTTTCTGGACATTCTCTATGGACTTTAAGGTTTTGAATGGATTTTAGCATGTAAGTTTTTGTTTTTAGCTGCCAAACGCTAATTGGTTCCACCTGGACTCAAATCCTCCACACATTCGAGTTTTCTAGGGAGAAAGCTTCAGAAACCTGAGAAAACATGATATTTCTTTCTGTAACCATGACATTGGATGCATTTGCCGAACAGGAAGATTGTGCTTTTCTCCAAAACCACTTTCACGGTGATTTTTGGTTAAATTTCACCCGAAATCCACAACAATTTGTCCAGATACTCCTGGATGAAAACAAAACTATCTGGTGTGTTGTGGCTATCTCAATCCCAGATCTTGCTACAGCCTCTTTGTTTGTTTGTGTTTTCTGGACATTCTCTATGGACTTTACGGTTTTAAATGCATTTTAGCAGGACCCTGTTTGTTTTCTGCTGGCAAACGCTAATTGGTTCCACCTGGAGTCAAATACTCCACACATTCGAGTTTTCTAGGAAGAAAGCTTCAGAAACCTGAGAAAACATGATATTTTTATTTGTAAACATGACATTGGATGCATTTGCGGAACAGGAACATTGTGCTTTTCTCCAAAACCACTTTCACGGTGATTTTTGGTTAAATTTCACCCGAAATCCACAACAATTTGTCCAGATACTCCTGGATGAAAACAAAACGATCTGGTGTGTTGTGGCTATCTCAATCCCAGATCTTGCTACAGCCTCTGTGTGTGTTTGTGTTTTCTGGATATTCTCTATCGACTTTACGGTTTTGAATGCATTTTAGCATGTAAGTTTTTGTTTTTAGCTGAAAAAAGCTAATTGGTTCCACCTGGAGTCAAATACTCCACACATTCGAGTTTTCTAGGAAGAAAGCTTCAGAAACCTGAGTAAACATGATATTTCTTTCTGTAAACATGACATTGGATGCATTTGCCGAACAGGAAGATTGTGCTTTTCTCCAAAACCACTTTCACGGTGATTTTGGTAAAATTTGACCCGAAATCCACAACAATTTGTCCAGATACTCCTGGATGAAAACAAAAAACTATCTGGTGATTTGTAGCTATCTCAATCCCAGACCTTGCTACAGCCTCTGTGTGTGTTTGTGTTTTCTGGATATTCTCTATGGACTTTAAGGTTTTGAGTGCATTTTAGCAGGACCCTGTTTGTTTTCTGCTGGCAAACGCTAATTGGTTCCACCTGGAGTCAAATCCTTCACACATTCGAGTTTTCTAGGAAGAAAGCTTCAGAAACCTGAGAAAACATGATATTTTTATTTGTAAACATGACATTGGATGCATTTGCCGAACAGGAATATTGTGCTTTTCTCCAAAACCACTTTCACGGTGATTTTGGATAAATTTCACCCAAAATACACAACAATTTGTCCAGATACTCCTGGATGAAAACAAAACTATCAGGTGGGTTGTGGCTATCTCAATCCCAGATTTTGCTACAGCCTCTTTGTTTTTTTGTGTTTTCTGGACATTCTCTATGGACTTTATGGTTTTGAATGCATTTTAGCATGTAAGTTTTTGTTTTTAGCTGCCAAACGCTAATTGGTTCCACCTGGAGTCAAATCCTCCACACATTCGAGTTTTCTAGGAGGAAAGCTTCAGAAACCTGAGAAAACATGATATTTTTATTTGTAAACATGACATTGGATGCATTTGCGGAACAGGAACATTGTGCTTTTCTCCAAAACCACTTTCACGGTGATTTTTGGTTAAATTTCACCCTAAATCCACAACAATTTGTCCAGATACTCCTGGATGAAAACAAAACGATCTGGTGTGTTGTGGCTATCTCAATCCCAGATCTTGCTACAGCCTCTGTGTGTGTTTGTGTTTTCTGGATATTCTCTATCGACTTTACGGTTTTGAATGCATTTTAGCATGTAAGTTTTTGTTTTCTGCTGGCAAACGCGAATTGGTTCCACCTGGAGTCAAATACTCCACACATTCGAGTTTTCTAGGAAGAAAGCTTCAGAAACCTGACAAAACATGATATTTCTTTCTGTCAACATGACATTGGATGCATTTGCTGAACAGGAATATTGCGATTTTCTCCAAAACCACTTTCACGGTGATTTTTGGTTAAATTTCACCCGAAATCCACAACAATTAGTCCAGATACTCCTGGATGAAAACAAAACGATCTGGTGTGTTGTGGCTATCTCAATCCCAGATCTTGCTACAACCTCTGTGTGTGTTTGTGTTTTCTGGACATTCTCTATGGACTTTAAGGTTTTGAATGCATTTTAGCATGCAAGTTTTTGTTTTTAGCTGCCAAACGCTAATTGGTTCCACCTGGACTCAAATCCTCCACACATTCGAGTTTTCTAGGGAGAAAGCTTCAGAAACCTGAGAAAACATGATATTTCTTTCTGTAACCATGACATTGGATGCATTTGCCGAACAGGAACATTGTGCTTTTCTCCAAAACCACTTTCACGGTGATTTTTGGTTAAATTTCACCCGAAATCCACAACAATTTGTCCAGATACTCCTGGATGAAAACAAAACTATCTGGTGTGTTGTGGCTATCTCAATCCCAGATCTTGCTACAGCCTCTTTGTTTGTTTGTGTTTTCTGGACATTCTCTATGGACTTTACGGTTTTGAATGCATTTTAGCAGGACCCTGTTTGTTTTCTGCTGGCAAACGCTAATTGGTTCCACCTGGAGTCAAATACTCCACACATTCGAGTTTTCTAGGAAGAAAGCTTCAGAAACCTGAGAAAACATGATATTTTTATTTGTAAACATGACATTGGATGCATTTGCGGAACAGGAACATTGTGCTTTTCTCCAAAACCACTTTCACGGTGATTTTTGGTTAAATTTCACCCGAAATCCACAACAATTTGTCCAGATACTCCTGGATGAAAACAAAACGATCTGGTGTGTTGTGGCTATCTCAATCCCAGATCTTGCTACAGCCTCTGTGTGTGTTTGTGTTTTCTGGATATTCTCTATCGACTTTACGGTTTTGAATGCATTTTAGCATGTAAGTTTTTGTTTTTAGCTGAAAAAAGCTAATTGGTTCCACCTGGAGTCAAATACTCCACACATTCGAGTTTTCTAGGAAGAAAGCTTCAGAAACCTGAGTAAACATGATATTTCTTTCTGTAAACATGACATTGGATGCATTTGCCGAACAGGAAGATTGTGCTTTTCTCCAAAACCACTTTCACGGTGATTTTGGTAAAATTTGACCCGAAATCCACAACAATTTGTCCAGATACTCCTGGATGAAAACAAAAAACTATCTGGTGATTTGTAGCTATCTCAATCCCAGACCTTGCTACAGCCTCTGTGTGTGTTTGTGTTTTCTGGATATTCTCTATGGACTTTAAGTTTTTGAGTGCATTTTAGCAGGACCCTGTTTGTTTTCTGCTGGCAAACGCTAATTGGTTCCACCTGGAGTCAAATCCTTCACACATTCGAGTTTTCTAGGAAGAAAGCTTCAGAAACCTGAGAAAACATGATATTTTTATTTGTAAACATGACATTGGATGCATTTGCCGAACAGGAATATTGTGCTTTTCTCCAAAACCACTTTCACGGTGATTTTGGATAAATTTCACCCAAAATACACAACAATTTGTCCAGATACTCCTGGATGAAAACAAAACTATCAGGTGGGTTGTGGCTATCTCAATCCCAGATTTTGCTACAGCCTCTTTGTTTTTTTGTGTTTTCTGGACATTCTCTATGGACTTTATGGTTTTGAATGCATTTTAGCATGTAAGTTTTTGTTTTTAGCTGCCAAACGCTAATTGGTTCCACCTGGAGTCAAATCCTCCACACATTCGAGTTTTCTAGGAGGAAAGCTTCAGAAACCTGAGAAAACATGATATTTTTATTTGTAAACATGACATTGGATGCATTTGCGGAACAGGAACATTGTGCTTTTCTCCAAAACCACTTTCACGGTGATTTTTGGTTAAATTTCACCCTAAATCCACAACAATTTGTCCAGATACTCCTGGATGAAAACAAAACGATCTGGTGTGTTGTGGCTATCTCAATCCCAGATCTTGCTACAGCCTCTGTGTGTGTTTGTGTTTTCTGGATATTCTCTATCGACTTTACGGTTTTGAATGCATTTTAGCATGTAAGTTTTTGTTTTCTGCTGGCAAACGCGAATTGGTTCCACCTGGAGTCAAATACTCCACACATTCGAGTTTTCTAGGAAGAAAGCTTCAGAAACCTGACAAAACATGATATTTCTTTCTGTCAACATGACATTGGATGCATTTGCTGAACAGGAATATTGCGATTTTCTCCAAAACCACTTTCACGGTGATTTTTGGTTAAATTTCACCCGAAATCCACAACAATTAGTCCAGATACTCCTGGATGAAAACAAAACGATCTGGTGTGTTGTGGCTATCTCAATCCCAGATCTTGCTACAGCCTCTGTGTGTATTTGTTTTTTCTGGACATTCTCTCTGGACTTTAAGGTTTTGAATGCATTTTATCATGTAAGTTTTTGTTTTCAACTGCCAAAAGCTAATTGGATCCACCTGGAGTCAAATCCTCCACACATTCGAGTTTTCTAGGAAGAAAGCTCCAGAATCCTGAGAAAACATGATATTTGTATTTGTAAACATGACATTGGATTCATTTGCTTAACAGGAACATTGTGCTTTTCTCCAAAACCACTTTCACGGTGATTTTTGGTTAAATTTCACCCGAAATCCACAACAATTAGTCTAGATACTCCTGTATGAAAACAAAACTATCTGGTGATTTGTCGCTATCTCAATCCCAGATCTTGCTACAGCCTCTGTGTGTGTTTGTGTTTTCTGGATATTCTCTATGGACTTTAACATTTTGAATGCATTTTAGCAGGACCCTTTTTGGTTTCTGCTGGCAAACGCTAATTGGTTCCACCTGGAGTCAAATCCTCCACACATTCGAGTTTTCTAGGAAGATAGCTTCAGAAACCTGAGATAACATGATATTTGTATTTATAAACATGACATTGGATACATTTGCTGGACGTAAAGATTGTGCTTTTCTCCAAAACCACTTTCACGGTGATTTTTGGTTAAATTTCACCCGAAATCCACAACAATTTTTCCAGATATTCCTGGATGAAAACAAAACTATCTGGTGATTTGTAGCTATCTCAATCCCAGATCTTGCTACAGCCTCTGTGTGTGTTTGTGTTTTCTGGATATTCTCTATGGACTTTAACATTTTGAATGCATTTTAGCCGGACCCTTTTTGTTTTCTGCTGGCAAACGCTAATTGGTTCCACCTGGAGTCAAATCCTCCACACATTCGAGTTTTCTAGGAAGAAAGCTTCAGAAACCTGAGAAAACATGATATTTGTTTCTGTAAACATGACATTGGATGCATTTGCTGAACAGAAAGATTGTGCTTTTCTCCAAAACCACTTTCACGGTGATTTTTGGTTAAATTTCACTTCAATACTACAACAATTTGTCCAGATATTCCTGGATGAAAACAAAACTATCTGGTAATTTGTAGCTATCTCAGTCCCAGATCTTGCTACAGCCTGTGTGTGTGTTTGTGTTTTCTGGACATTCTCTATGGACTTTACGGTTTTGAATGCATTTTAGCAGGACCCTTTTTGTTTTCTGCTGGCAAACGCTAATTGGTTCCACCTGGAGTCAAATACTCCACACATTCGAGTTTTCTAGGAAGAAAGCTTCAGAAACCTGAGAAAACATGATATTTCTTTCTGTAAACATGACATTGGATGCATTTGCCGAACAGGAAGATTGTGCTTTTCTCCAAAACCACTTTCACGGTGATTTTTGGTTAAATTTCACCCGAAATCCACAACAGTTAGTCCAGATACTCCTGGATGAAAACAAAACTATCTGGTGATTTGTAGCTATCTCAATCCCAGATCTTGCTACAGCCTCTGTGTGTGTTTGTGTTTTCTGGACATTCTCTATGGACTTTACGGTTTTGAATGCATTTTTGTTTGTAAGGTTTTGTTTTCAGCTGGGAAACGCTAATTGGTTCCACCTGGAGTCAAATCCTCCACACATTCGAGTTTTCTAGGAAGAAAGCTCCAGAATCCTGAGAAAACATGATATTTGTATTTGTAAACATGACATTGGATTCATTTGCTTAACAGAAAGATTATGCTTTTCTCTAAAACCACTATCATGGTGATTTTTGGTTAAATTTCACCCGAAATCCACAACAATTTGTCCAGATACTCCTGGATGAAAACAAAACTATCTGGTGTGTTGTGGCTATCTCAATTCCAGATCATGCTACAGCCTCTGTGTGTGTTTGTGTTTTCTGGATATTCTCTATGGACTTTAAGGTTTTGAATGCATTTTAGCAGGACCCTTTTTGTTTTCTGCTGGCAAACGCTAATTGGTTCCACCTGGAGTCAAATCCTCCACACATTCGAGTTTTCTAGGAAGAAAGCTCCAGAAACCTGAGAAAACATGATATTTGTATTTGTAACCATGACATTGGATGCATTTGCCGAACAGGAAGATTGTGATTTTCTCCAAAACCACTTTCACGGTGATTTTTGGTTAAATTTCACCGGAAATCCACAACAATTAGTCTGGATACTCCTGGATGCAAACAAAATTATCTGGTGTGTTGTGGCTATCTCAATCCCAGATCTTGCTACAGCCTCTTGGTTTGTTTGAGTTTTCTGGACATTCTCTATGGACTTTACGGTTTTGAATGCATTTTAGCATGTAAGTTTTTGTTTTTAGCTGAAAAAAGCTAATTGGTTCCACCTGGAGTCAAATACTCCACACATTCGAGTTTTCTAGGAAGAAAGCTTCAGAAACCTGAGTAAACATGATATTTCTTTCTGTAAACATGACATTGGATGCATTTGCTGAACAGTAAGATTGCGATTTTCTCGAAAACCACTTTCACGGTGATTTTTGTTTAAATTTCACCGGAAATCCACAACAATTTGTCCAGATACTCCTGGATGAAAACAAAACTATCTGGTGATTTGTGGCTATGTCAATCACAGATCTTGCTACAGCCTCTGTGTGTGTTTGTGTTTTCTGGACATTCTCTATGGACTTTAAGGTTTTGAATGCATTTTAGCATGTAAGTTTTTGTTTTTAGCTGCCAAACGCTAATTGGTTCCACCTGGAGTCAAATCCTCCACACATTCGAGTTTTCTAGGGAGAAAGCTTCAGAAACCTGAGAAAACATGATATTTCTTTCTGTAACCATGACATTGGATGCATTTGCCGAACAGGAAGATTGTGCTTTTCTCCAAAACCACTTTCACGGTGATTTTTGGTTAAATTTCACCCGAAATCCACAACAATTTGTCCAGATACTCCTGGATGAAAACAAAACTATCTGGTGTGTTGTGGCTATCTCAATCCCAGATCTTGCTACAGCCTCTTTGTTTGTTTGTGTTTTCTGGACATTCTCTATGGACTTTACGGTTTTGAATGCATTTTAGCAGGACCCTGTTTGTTTTCTGCTGGCAAACGCTAATTGGTTCCACCTGGAGTCAAATACTCCACACATTCGAGTTTTCGAGGAAGAAAGCTTCAGAAACCTGAGAAAACATGATATTTCTTTCTGTAAACATGACATTGGATGCATTTGCCGAACAGGAAGATTGTGATTTTCTCCAAAACCACTTTCACGGTGATTTTTTGGTTAAATTTCACTTCAAAACTACAACAATTTGTCCAGATACTCCTGGATGAAAACAAAACTATCTGGTGATTTGTGGCTATCTCAATCCCAGATCTTCCTACAGCCTCTGTGTGTGTTTGTGTTTTCTAGACATTCCCTATGGACTTTACGGTTTTGAATGCATTTTAGCCGGACCCTTTTTGTTTTCTGCTGGCAAACGCTAATTGGTTCCACCTGGAGTCAAATCCTCCACACATTCGAGTTTTCTAGGAAGAAAGCTTCAGAAACCTGAGAAAACATGATATTTTATTTGTAAACATGACATTGGATTCATTTGCTGAACAGAAAGATTGTGCTTTTCTCCAAAACCACTTTCACGGTGATTTTTGGTTAAATTTCACTTCAATACTACAACAATTTGTCCAGATATTCCTGGATGAAAACAAAACTATCTGGTAATTTGTAGCTATCTCAGTCCCAGATCTTGCTACAGCCTGTGTGTGTGTTTGTGTTTTCTGGACATTCTCTATGGACTTTACGGTTTTGAATGCATTTTAGCATGTAAGTTTTTGTTTTTAGCTGAAAAAAGCTAATTGGTTCCACCTGGAGTCAAATACTCCACACATTCGAGTTTTCTAGGAAGAAAGCTTCAGAAACCTGAGAAAACATGATATTTTTATTTGTAAACATGACATTGGATGCATTTCAGAACAGGAACATTGTGCTTTTCTCCAAACCACTTTCACAGTGATTTTTGGTTAAATTTCACCCAAAATACACAACAATTTGTCCAGATACTACTGGATGAAAACAAAACTATCTGGTGTGTTGTGGCTATCTCAATCCCAGATCTTGCTACAGCCTCTGTGTGTGTTTGTGTTTTCTGGATATTCTCTATGGACTTTAAGGTTTTCAATGCATTTTAGCAGGACCCTTTTTGTTTTCTGCTGGCAAACGCTAATTGGTTCCACCTGGAGTCAAATACTCCACACATTCGAGTTTTCTAGGAAGAAAGCTTCAGAAACCTGAGAAAATATATTATTTCTTTCTGTAAACATGACATTGGATGCATTTTCCGACCAGGAAGATTGTGCTTTTCTCGAAAACCACTTTCACGGTGATTTTTGGTTAAATTTCACCCGAAATCCACAACAATTTGTCCAGATACTCCAGGATGAAAACAAAACTATCTGGTGATTTGTAGCTATCTCAATCCCAGATCTTGCTACAGCCTCTGTGTGTGTTTGTGTTTTCTGGACATTCTCTATGGACTTTAAGGTTTTGAATGCATTTTAGCATTTGTTTTCTGCTGGCAAATGCTAATTGGTTCCACCTGGAGTCAAATCCTCCACACATTCGAGTTTTCTTGGAAGAAAGGTTCAGAAACCTGAGAAAACATGATATTTCCTTCTGTAAACATGACATTGGATGCATTTGCCGAACAGGAAGATTGTGCTTTTCTCCAAAACCACTTTCACAGTGATTTCTGGTTAAATTTCACCCGAAATCCACAACAATTTGTCCAGATACTCCTGGATGAAAACAAAACTATCTGGTGATTTGTAGCTATCTCAATCCCAGATCTTGCTACAGCCTCTGTGTACGTTTGTGTTTTCTGGACATTCTCTATGGACTTTAAGGTTTTGAATGCATTTTAGCAGGACCCTTTTTGTTTTCTGCTGGCAAACGCTAATTGGTTCCACCTGGAGTCAAATCCTCCACACATTCGAGTTTTCTTGGAAGAAAGCTTCAGAAACCTGAGAAAACATGATATTTCTTTCTGTAAACATGACATTGGATGCATTTGCCGAACAGGAAGATTGTGATTTTCTCCAAAACCACTTTCACGGTGATTTTTTGGTTAAATTTCACTTCAAAACTACAACAATTTGTCCAGATACTCCTGGATGAAAACAAAACTATCTGGTGATTTGTGGCTATCTCAATCCCAGATCTTGCTACAGCCTCTGTGTGTGTTTGTGTTTTCTAGACATTCCCTATGGACTTCACGGTTTTGAATCATTTTAGCATGCAAGGTTTTGTTTTCAACTAGCAAACGCTAATTGGTTTCACCTGGAGTCAAATCCTCCACACATTCGAGTTTTCTAGGAAGAAAGCTTCAGAAACCTGAATAAACATGATATTTCTTTCTGTAAACATGATTTTGGATGCATTTGCCGAATAGGAAGATTGTGCTTTTCTCCAAAACCTCTTTCACGGTGATTTTTGGTTAAATTTCACCCGAAATCCACAACAATTTGTCCAGATACTCCTGGATGAAAACAAAAAACTATCTGGTGATTTGTAGCTATCTCAATCCCAGATCTTGCTACAGCCTCTGTGTGTGTTTGTGTTTTCTGGATATTCTCTATGGACTTTAAGGTTTTGAGTGCATTTTAGCAGGACCCTTTTTGTTTTCTGCTGGCAAACGCTAATTGGTTCCACCTGGAGTCAAATCCTTCACACATTCGAGTTTTCTAGGAAGAAAGCTTCAGAAACCTGAGAAAACATGATATTTTTATTTGTAAACATGACATTGGATGCATTTGCCGAACAGGAAGATTGTGCTTTTCTCCAAAACCGCTTTCACGGTGATTTTGGATAAATTTCACCCAAAATACACAACAATTTGTCCAGATACTCCTGGATGAAAACAAAACTATCAGGTGGGTTGTGGCTATCTCAATCCCAGATTTTGCTACAGCCTCTTTGTTTTTTTGTGTTTTCTGGACATTCTCTATGGACTTTATGGTTTTGAATGCATTTTAGCATGTAAGTTTTTGTTTTTAGCTGCCAAACGCTAATTGGTTCCACCTGGAGTCAAATCCTCCACACATTCGAGTTTTCTAGGAGGAAAGCTTCAGAAACCTGAGAAAACATGATATTTTTATTTGTAAACATGACATTGGATGCATTTGCGGAACAGGAACATTGTGCTTTTCTCCAAAACCACTTTCACGGTGATTTTTGGTTAAATTTCACCCAAAATCCACAACAATTTGTCCAGATACTCCTGGATGAAAACAAAACGATCTGGTGTGTTGTGGCTATCTCAATCCCAGATCTTGCTACAGCCTCTGTGTGTGTTTGTGTTTTCTGGATATTCTCTATCGACTTTACGGTTTTGAATGCATTTTAGCATGTAAGTTTTTGTTTTTAGCTGCCAAACGCTAATTGGTTCCACCTGGAGTCAAATACTCCACACATTCGAGTTTTCTAGGAAGAAAGCTTCAGAAACCTGAGTAAACATGATATTTCTTTCTGTAAACATGACATTGGATGCATTTGCCGAACAGGAAGATTGTGCTTTTCTCCAAAACCACTTTCACGGTGATTTTGGTAAAATTTGACCCGAAATCCACAACAATTTGTCCAGATACTCCTGGATGAAAACAAAAAACTATCTGGTGATTTGTAGCTATCTCAATCCCAGACCTTGCTACAGCCTCTGTGTGTGTTTGTGTTTTCTGGATATTCTCTATGGACTTTAAGGTTTTGAGTGCATTTTAGCAGGACCCTGTTTGTTTTTAGCTGCCAAACGCTAATTGGTTCTACCTGGAGTCAAATACTCCACACATTCGAGTTTTCTAGGAAGAAAGCTTCAGAAACCTGAGAGAACATGATATTTCTTTCTGTAAACATGACATTGGATGCATTTGCCAAACAGGAACATTGTGCTTTCCTCCAAAACCACTTTCACGGTGATTTTTGGTTAAATTTCACCCGAAATCCACAACAATTTGTCCAGATACTCCTGTATGAAAACAAAACTATCTGGTGATTTGTCGCTATCTCAATCCCAGATCTTGCTACAGCCTCTGTGTGTGTTTCTGTTTTCTGGGTATTCTCTATGGACTTTAAGGTTTTGAATGCATTTTAGCAGGACCCTTTTTGTTTTCTGCTGGCAAACGCGAATTGGTTCCACCTGGAGTCAAATCCTTCACACATTCGAGTTTTCTAGGAAGAAAGCTTCAGAAACCTGAGAAAACATGATATTTCTTTCTGTCAACATGACATTGGATGCTTTTGCTGAACAGGAATATTGCGATTTTCTCCAAAACCACTTTCACGGTGATTTTTGGTTAAATTTCACCCGAAATCCACAACAATTAGTCCAGATACTCCTGGATGAAAACAAAACGATCTGGTGTGTTGTGGCTATCTCAATCCAGATCTTGCTACAGCCTCTGTGTGTGTTTGTTTTTTCTGGACATTCTCTCTGGACTTTAAGGTTTTGAATGCATTTTATCATGTAAGTTTTTGTTTTCAACTGCCAAAAGCTAATTGGTTCCACCTGGAGTCAAATCCTCCACACATTCGAGTTTTCTAGGAAGAAAGCTTCAGAAACCTGAGAAAACATGATATTTCTTTCTGTAACCATGACATTGGATGCATTTGCCGAACAGGAACATTGTGCTTTTCTCCAAAACCACTTTCACGGTGATTTTTGGTTAAATTTCACCCGAAATCCACAACAATTAGTCCAGATACTCCTGTATGAAAACAAAACTATCTGGTGATTTGTCGCTATCTCAATCCCAGATCTTGCTACAGCCTCTGTGTGTGTTTGTGTTTTCTGGATATTCTCTATGGACTTTAAGGTTTTGAATGTATTTTAGCAGGACCCTTTTTGTTTTCTGCTGGCAAACGCTAATTGGTTCCACCTGGAGTCAAATCCTCCACACATTCGAGTTTTCTAGGAAGATAGCTTCAGAAACCTGAGATAACATGATATTTGTATTTATAAACATGACATTGGATACATTTGCTGGACGTAAAGATTGTGCTTTTCTCCAAAACCACTTTCACGGTGATTTTTGGTTAAATTTCACCCGAAATCCACAACAATTTTTCCAGATATTCCTGGATGAAAACAAAACTATCTGGTGATTTGTAGCTATCTCAATCCCAGATCTTGCTACAGCCTCTGTGTGTGTTTGTGTTTTCTGGATATTCTCTATGGACTTTAACATTTTGAATGCATTTTAGCCGGACCCTTTTTGTTTTCTGCTAGCAAACGCTAATTGGTTCCACCTGGAGTCAAATCCTCCACACATTCGAGTTTTCTAGGAAGAAAGCTTCAGAAACCTGAGAAAACATGATATTTCTTTCTGTAAACATGACATTGGATGCATTTGCTGAACAGAAAGATTGTGCTTTTCTCCAAAACCACTTTCACGGTGATTTTTGGTTAAATTTCACTTCAATACTACAACAATTTGTCCAGATATTCCTGGATGAAAACAAAACTATCTGGTGATTTGTAGCTATCTCAATCCCAGATCTTGCTACAGCCTGTGTGTGTGTTTGTGTTTTCTGGACATTCTCTATGGACTTTACGGTTTTGAATGCATTTTAGCAGGACCCTTTTTATTTTCTGCTGGCAAACGCTAATTGGTTCCACCTGGAGTCAAATCCTCCACACATTCGAGTTTTCTTGGAAGAAAGCTTCAGAAACCTGAGAAAACATGATATTTCTTTCTGTAAACATGACATTGGATGCATTTGCCGAACAGGAAGATTGTGCTTTTCTCCAAAACCACTTTCAAGGTGATTTTTGGTTAAATTTCACCCGAAATCCACAACAGTTAGTCCAGATACTCCTGGATGAAAACAAAACTATCTGGTGATTTGTAGCTATCTCAATCCCAGATCTTGCTACAGCCTCTGTGTGTGTTTGTGTTTTCTGGACATTCTCTATGGACTTTACGGTTTTGAATGCATTTTTGTTTGTAAGGTTTTGTTTTCAGCTGGGAAACGCTAATTGGTTCCACCTGGAGTCAAATCCTCCACACATTCGAGTTTTCTAGGAAGAAAGCTCCAGAAACCTGAGAAAACATGATATTTGTATTTGTAAACATGACATTGGATTCATTTGCTTAACAGAAAGATTATGCTTTTCTCTAAAACCACTATCATGGTGATTTTTGGTTAAATTTCACCCGAAATCCACAACAATTTGTCCAGATACTCCTGGATGAAAACAAAACTATCTGGTGTGTTGTGGCTATCTCAATTCCAGATCATGCTACAGCCTCTGTGTGTGTTTGTGTTTTCTGGATATTCTCTATGGACTTTAAGGTTTTGAATGCATTTTAGCAGGACCCTTTTTGTTTTTAGCTGCCAAAGGCTAATTGGTTCCACCTGGAGTCAAATCCTCCACACATTCGAGTTTTCTAGGAAGAAAGCTCCAGAAACCTGAGAAAACATGATATTTGTATTTGTAACCATGACATTGGATGCATTTGCCGAACAGGAAGATTGTGCTTTTCTCCAAAACCACTTTCACGGTGATTTTTAGTAAAATTTCACCCGAAATCCAAAACAATTTGTCCAGATACTCCTGGATGAAAACAAAACTATCTGGTGATTTGTAGCTATCTCAATCCCAGATCTTGCTACAGCCTCTGGGTGTTTGTGTTTTCTGGATATTCTCTATGGACTTTAAGGTATTGAATGCATTTTAGCAGAACACATTTTGTGTTCTGCTGGCAAACGCTAATTGGTTCCACCTGGAGTCAAATCCTCCACACATTCGAGTTTTCTAGGAAGAAAACTTCAGAAACCTGAGAGAACATATTATTTCTTTCTGTAAACATGACATTGGATGCATTTTCCGAACAGGAAGATTGTGATTTTCTCCAAAACCACTTTCACGGTGATTTTTGGTTAAATTTCACCGGAAATCCACAACAATTAGTCTGGATACTCCTGGATGCAACCAAACTATCTGGTGTGTTGTGGCTATCTCAATCCCAGATCTTGCTACAGCCTCTTGGTTTGTTTGAGTTTTCTGGACATTCTCTATGGACTTTACGGTTTTGAATGCATTTTAGCATGTAAGTTTTTGTTTTTAGCTGAAAAAAGCTAATTGGTTCCACCTGGAGTCAAATACTCCACACATTCGAGTTTTCTAGGAAGAAAGCTTCAGAAACCTGAGTAAACATGATATTTCTTTCTGTAAACATGACATTGGATGCATTTGCTGAACAGTAAGATTGCGATTTTCTCGAAAACCACTTTCACGGTGATTTTTGTTTAAATTTCACCGGAAATCCACAACAATTTGTCCAGATACTCCTGGATGAAAACAAAACTATCTGGTGATTTGTGGCTATGTCAATCACAGATCTTGCTACAGCCTCTGTGTGTGTTTGTGTTTTCTGGACATTCTCTATGGACTTTAAGGTTTTGAATGCATTTTAGCATGTAAGTTTTTGTTTTTAGCTGCCAAACGCTAATTGGTTCCACCTGGAGTCAAATCCTCCACACATTCGAGTTTTCTAGGGAGAAAGCTTCAGAAACCTGAGAAAACATGATATTTCTTTCTGTAACCATGACATTGGATGCATTTGCCGAACAGGAAGATTGTGCTTTTCTCCAAAACCACTTTCACGGTGATTTTTGGTTAAATTTCACCGGAATTCCACAACAATTTGTCCAGACACTCCTGGATGAAAACAAAACTATCTGGTGTGTTGTGGCTATCTCAATCCCAGATCTTGCTACAGCCTCTTTGTTTGTTTGTGTTTTCTGGACATTCTCTATGGAGTTTACGGTTTTGAATGCATTTTAGCAGGACCCTGTTTGTTTTCTGCTGGCAAACGCTAATTGGTTCCACCTGGAGTCAAATACTCCACACATTCGAGTTTTCTAGGAAGAAAGCTTCAGAAACCTGAGAAAACATGATATTTCTTTCTGTAAACATGACATTGGATGCATTTGCCGAACAGGAAGATTGTGATTTTCTCCAAAACCACTTTCACGGTGATTTTTTGGTTAAATTTCACTTCAAAACTACAACAACTTGTCCAGATACTCCTGGATGAAAACAAAACTATCTGGTGATTTGTAGCTATCTCAATCCCAGATCTTGCTACAGCCTCTGTGTGTGTTTGTGTTTTCTAGACATTCCCTATGGACTTTACGGTTTTGAATGCATTTTAGCATGCAAGGTTTTGTTTTCAACTAGCAAACGCTAATTGGTTCCACCTGGAGTCAAATCCTCCACACATTCGAGTTTTCTAGGAAGAAAGCTTCAGAAACCTGAGAAAACATGATATTTGTATTTGTAAACATGACATTGGATTCATTTGCTGAACAGAAAGATTGTGCTTTTCTCCAAAACCACTTTCACGGTGATTTTTGGTTAAATTTCACTTCAATACTACAACAATTTGTCCAGATATTCCTGGATGAAAACAAAACTATCTGGTAATTTGTAGCTATCTCAGTCCCAGATCTTGCTACAGCCTGTGTGTGTGTTTGTGTTTTCTGGACATTCTCTATGGACTTTACGGTTTTGAATGCATTTTAGCATGTAAGTTTTTGTTTTTAGCTGAAAAAAGCTAATTGGTTCCACCTGGAGTCAAATACTCCACACATTCGAGTTTTCTAGGAAGAAAGCTTCAGAAACCTGAGTAAACATGATATTTCTTTCTGTAAACATGACATTGGATGCATTTGCCGAACAGGAAGATTGTGATTTTCTCCAAAACCACTTTCACAGTGATTTTTTTTAAATTTCACCAGAAATCCACAACAATTTGTCCAGATACTCCTGGATGAAAACAAAACTATCTGGTGTGTTGTGGCTATCTCAATCCCAGATCTTGCTACAGCCTCTATGTTTGTTTGTGTTTTCTGGACATTCTCTATGGACTTTACGGTTTTGAATGCATTTTAGCATGTAAGTTTTTGTTTTTAGCTGCGAAACCCTAATTGGTTCCACCTGGAGTCAAATCCTCCACACATTCGAGTTTTCTAGGAAGAAAGCTCCAGAAACCTGAGAAAACATGATATTTGTATTTGTAAACATGACATGGGAAACATTTGCTGAACAGAATTATTGTGCTTTTCCCAAAACCACTTTCACGGTGATTGTTGGTTAAATTTCACCGGGATACTACAACATTTTGTCCAGATTCTCTGGATGAAATGAAAACTATCTGGTGTGTTGTGGCTATCTAAATCCCAAATCTTGCTGCAACCTCTGGGTGTGTTTGTGTTTTCTGGACATGCTCTATGGACTTTACGGTTTTGAATGCATTTTAGCATGTAAGTTTTTGTTTTTAGCTGGCAAACGCTAATTGGTTCCACCTGGAGTCAAATCCTCCACACATTCGAGTTTTCTAGGAAGAAAGCTCCAGAAACCTGAGAAAACATGATATTTGTATTTGTAATCATGACATTGGATTCATTTGCTGAACAGGAAGATTGTGCTTTTCTCCAAAACCACTTTCACGGTGATTTTTTTGGTTAAATTTCACCCAGATACTACAACATTTTGTCCAGATCCTCTGGATGAAATGAAAACTATCTGGTGTGTTGTGCTTCACTCAATCCCAGATCTTGCTATAGACTCTGTGTGTGTTTGTGTTTTCTGGACATTCTCTATGGACTTTAAGGTTTTGAATGCATTTTAGCAGGACCCTTTTTGTTTTCTACCTGGCAAATGCTAATTGGTTCCACCTGGAGTCAAATCCTCCACACATTCGAGTTTTCTAGGAAGAAAGCTTCAGAAACCTGAGAAAACATGATATTTGTATTTGTAAACATGATATTGGATGCATTTGCCGAACAGGAAGATTGTGCTTTTCTCCAAAACCACTTTCACGGTGATTTTTGGTTAAATTTCACCCGAAATCCACAACAATTTGTCCAGATACTCCTGGATGAAAACAAAACTATTTGGTGTGTTGTGGCTATCTCAATCCCAGATCTTCCTGCAGCCTCTGTGTGTGTTTGTGTTTTCTGGACATTCTCTATGGGCTTTACAGTTCTCAATGCATTTTAGCATGTAAGATTTGTTTTCAGCTGGCAAATGCTAATTGGTTCCACCTGGAGTCAAATCCTCCACACACTCGAGTTTTCTAGGAAGAAAGCTTCACAAACCTGAGAAAACATGATATTTCTTTGTGTAAACATGACATTGGATGCATTTGCCGAACAGGAAGATTGTGCTTTTCTCCAAAACCACTTTCACGGTGATTTTTGGTTAAATTTCACCCGAAATCCACAACAATTTGTCCAGATACTCCTGGATGAAAACAAAACTATTTGGTGTGTTGTGGCTATCTCAATCCCAGATCTTGCTACAGCCTCTGTGTGTGTTTGTGTTTTCTGGACATTCTCTATGGACTTTAAGGTTTTGAATGTATTTTAGCAGGACCCTTTTTGTTTTCTGCTGGCAAACGCTAATTGGTTCCACCTGGAGTCAAATCCTCCACACATTCGAGTTTTCTAGGAAGATAGCTTCAGAAACCTGAGATAACATGATATTTGTATTTATAAACATGACATTGGATACATTTGCTGGACGTAAAGATTGTGCTTTTCTCCAAAACCACTTTCACGGTGATTTTTGGTTAAATTTCACCCGAAATCCACAACAATTTTTCCAGATATTCCTGGATGAAAACAAAACTATCTGGTGATTTGTAGCTATCTCAATCCCAGATCTTGCTACAGCCTCTGTGTGTGTTTGTGTTTTCTGGATATTCTCTATGGACTTTAACATTTTGAATGCATTTTAGCCGGACCCTTTTTGTTTTCTGCTAGCAAACGCTAATTGGTTCCACCTGGAGTCAAATCCTCCACACATTCGAGTTTTCTAGGAAGAAAGCTTCAGAAACCTGAGAAAACATGATATTTCTTTCTGTAAACATGACATTGGATGCATTTGCTGAACAGAAAGATTGTGCTTTTCTCCAAAACCACTTTCACGGTGATTTTTGGTTAAATTTCACTTCAATACTACAACAATTTGTCCAGATATTCCTGGATGAAAACAAAACTATCTGGTGATTTGTAGCTATCTCAATCCCAGATCTTGCTACAGCCTGTGTGTGTGTTTGTGTTTTCTGGACATTCTCTATGGACTTTACGGTTTTGAATGCATTTTAGCAGGACCCTTTTTATTTTCTGCTGGCAAACGCTAATTGGTTCCACCTGGAGTCAAATCCTCCACACATTCGAGTTTTCTTGGAAGAAAGCTTCAGAAACCTGAGAAAACATGATATTTCTTTCTGTAAACATGACATTGGATGCATTTGCCGAACAGGAAGATTGTGCTTTTCTCCAAAACCACTTTCAAGGTGATTTTTGGTTAAATTTCACCCGAAATCCACAACAGTTAGTCCAGATACTCCTGGATGAAAACAAAACTATCTGGTGATTTGTAGCTATCTCAATCCCAGATCTTGCTACAGCCTCTGTGTGTGTTTGTGTTTTCTGGACATTCTCTATGGACTTTACGGTTTTGAATGCATTTTTGTTTGTAAGGTTTTGTTTTCAGCTGGGAAACGCTAATTGGTTCCACCTGGAGTCAAATCCTCCACACATTCGAGTTTTCTAGGAAGAAAGCTCCAGAAACCTGAGAAAACATGATATTTGTATTTGTAAACATGACATTGGATTCATTTGCTTAACAGAAAGATTATGCTTTTCTCTAAAACCACTATCATGGTGATTTTTGGTTAAATTTCACCCGAAATCCACAACAATTTGTCCAGATACTCCTGGATGAAAACAAAACTATCTGGTGTGTTGTGGCTATCTCAATTCCAGATCATGCTACAGCCTCTGTGTGTGTTTGTGTTTTCTGGATATTCTCTATGGACTTTAAGGTTTTGAATGCATTTTAGCAGGACCCTTTTTGTTTTTAGCTGCCAAAGGCTAATTGGTTCCACCTGGAGTCAAATCCTCCACACATTCGAGTTTTCTAGGAAGAAAGCTCCAGAAACCTGAGAAAACATGATATTTGTATTTGTAACCATGACATTGGATGCATTTGCCGAACAGGAAGATTGTGCTTTTCTCCAAAACCACTTTCACGGTGATTTTTAGTAAAATTTCACCCGAAATCCAAAACAATTTGTCCAGATACTCCTGGATGAAAACAAAACTATCTGGTGATTTGTAGCTATCTCAATCCCAGATCTTGCTACAGCCTCTGGGTGTTTGTGTTTTCTGGATATTCTCTATGGACTTTAAGGTATTGAATGCATTTTAGCAGAACACATTTTGTGTTCTGCTGGCAAACGCTAATTGGTTCCACCTGGAGTCAAATCCTCCACACATTCGAGTTTTCTAGGAAGAAAACTTCAGAAACCTGAGAGAACATATTATTTCTTTCTGTAAACATGACATTGGATGCATTTTCCGAACAGGAAGATTGTGATTTTCTCCAAAACCACTTTCACGGTGATTTTTGGTTAAATTTCACCGGAAATCCACAACAATTAGTCTGGATACTCCTGGATGCAACCAAACTATCTGGTGTGTTGTGGCTATCTCAATCCCAGATCTTGCTACAGCCTCTTGGTTTGTTTGAGTTTTCTGGACATTCTCTATGGACTTTACGGTTTTGAATGCATTTTAGCATGTAAGTTTTTGTTTTTAGCTGAAAAAAGCTAATTGGTTCCACCTGGAGTCAAATACTCCACACATTCGAGTTTTCTAGGAAGAAAGCTTCAGAAACCTGAGTAAACATGATATTTCTTTCTGTAAACATGACATTGGATGCATTTGCTGAACAGTAAGATTGCGATTTTCTCGAAAACCACTTTCACGGTGATTTTTGTTTAAATTTCACCGGAAATCCACAACAATTTGTCCAGATACTCCTGGATGAAAACAAAACTATCTGGTGATTTGTGGCTATGTCAATCACAGATCTTGCTACAGCCTCTGTGTGTGTTTGTGTTTTCTGGACATTCTCTATGGACTTTAAGGTTTTGAATGCATTTTAGCATGTAAGTTTTTGTTTTTAGCTGCCAAACGCTAATTGGTTCCACCTGGAGTCAAATCCTCCACACATTCGAGTTTTCTAGGGAGAAAGCTTCAGAAACCTGAGAAAACATGATATTTCTTTCTGTAACCATGACATTGGATGCATTTGCCGAACAGGAAGATTGTGCTTTTCTCCAAAACCACTTTCACGGTGATTTTTGGTTAAATTTCACCGGAATTCCACAACAATTTGTCCAGACACTCCTGGATGAAAACAAAACTATCTGGTGTGTTGTGGCTATCTCAATCCCAGATCTTGCTACAGCCTCTTTGTTTGTTTGTGTTTTCTGGACATTCTCTATGGACTTTACGGTTTTGAATGCATTTTAGCATGTAAGTTTTTGTTTTTAGCTGGCAAACGCTAATTGGTTCCACCTGGAGTCAAATCCTCCACACATTCGAGTTTTCTAGGAAGAAAGCTCCAGAAACCTGAGAAAACATGATATTTGTATTTGTAATCATGACATTGGATTCATTTGCTGAACAGGAAGATTGTGCTTTTCTCCAAAACCACTTTCACGGTGATTTTTTTGGTTAAATTTCACCCAGATACTACAACATTTTGTCCAGATCCTCTGGATGAAATGAAAACTATCTGGTGTGTTGTGCTTCACTCAATCCCAGATCTTGCTATAGACTCTGTGTGTGTTTGTGTTTTCTGGACATTCTCTATGGACTTTAAGGTTTTGAATGCATTTTAGCAGGACCCTTTTTGTTTTCTACCTGGCAAATGCTAATTGGTTCCACCTGGAGTCAAATCCTCCACACATTCGAGTTTTCTAGGAAGAAAGCTTCAGAAACCTGAGAAAACATGATATTTGTATTTGTAAACATGATATTGGATGCATTTGCCGAACAGGAAGATTGTGCTTTTCTCCAAAACCACTTTCACGGTGATTTTTGGTTAAATTTCACCCGAAATCCACAACAATTTGTCCAGATACTCCTGGATGAAAACAAAACTATTTGGTGTGTTGTGGCTATCTCAATCCCAGATCTTCCTGCAGCCTCTGTGTGTGTTTGTGTTTTCTGGACATTCTCTATGGGCTTTACAGTTCTCAATGCATTTTAGCATGTAAGATTTGTTTTCAGCTGGCAAATGCTAATTGGTTCCACCTGGAGTCAAATCCTCCACACACTCGAGTTTTCTAGGAAGAAAGCTTCACAAACCTGAGAAAACATGATATTTCTTTGTGTAAACATGACATTGGATGCATTTGCCGAACAGGAAGATTGTGCTTTTCTCCAAAACCACTTTCACGGTGATTTTTGGTTAAATTTCACCCGAAATCCACAACAATTTGTCCAGATACTCCTGGATGAAAACAAAACTATTTGGTGTGTTGTGGCTATCTCAATCCCAGATCTTGCTATAGACTCTGTGTGTGTTTGTGTTTTCTGGACATTCTCTATGGGCTTTACAGTTCTCAATGCATTTTAGCATGTAAGATTTGTTTTCAGCTGGCAAACGCTAATTGGTTCCACCTGGAGTCAAATCCTCCACACATTCGAGTTTTCTAGGAAGAAAACTCCAGAAACCTGAGAAAACATGATATTTGTATTTGTAAACATGACATTCGATGCATTTGCTGAACAGAAAGATTGTGATTTTCTCTAAAACCACTTTCACGGTGATTTATTGGTTAAATTTTACTTCAAAACTACAAAAATTTGTTCAGATACTCCTCGATGAAAACAAAAAACTATCTGGTGATTTGTAGCTATCTCAATCCCAGATCTTGCTACAGCATTTGTGTGTGTTTGTGTTTTCTGGATATTCTCTATGGACTTTAAGGTTTTGAATGCATTTTAGCAGGACCCTTTTTGTTTTCTGCTGGCAAACGCTAATTGGTTCCACCTGGAGTCAAATCCACCACACATTCGAGTTTTCTAGGAAGAAAGCTTCAGAAACCTGAGAAAACATGATATTTTTGTTTGTAAACATGACATTGGATGCTTTTGCCGAACTGGAAGATTGTGCTTTTCTCCAAAACCACTTTCACGGTGATTTTTCGTTAAATTTCATCCGAAATGCACAACAATTTGTCCAGATACACCTGGATGAAAACAAAACTATCTAGTGATTTGTAGCTATCTCAACCCAAGATCTTGCTACAACCTCTGTGTGTGTTTGTGTTTTCTGGATATTATATATGGATTTTACGGTTTTGAATGCATTTTAGCAGGACCCTTTTTGTTTTTAGCTGCCAAACGCTAATTGGTTCCACCTG
Organism: Oryctolagus cuniculus; assembly: GCF_964237555.1. NCBI lineage: Eukaryota > Metazoa > Chordata > Mammalia > Lagomorpha > Leporidae > Oryctolagus > Oryctolagus cuniculus. Next base: position 74,512 of record NW_027208265.1, read on the forward strand.
GAGTCAAATACTCCACACATTCGAGTTTTCTAGGAAGAAAGCTTCAGAAACCTGAGAAAACATATTTCTTTCTGTAAACATGACATTGGATGCATTTGCCGAACAGGAAGATTGTGATTTTCACCAAAACCACTTTCACAGTGATTTTTTTTAAATTTCACCAGAAATCCACAACAATTTGTCCAGATACTCCTGGATGAAAACAAAACTATCTAGTGATTTGTAGCTATCTCAACCCCAGATCTTGCTACAACCTCTGTGTGTGTTTGTGTTTTCTGGATATTATATATGGACTTTACGGTTTTGAATGCATTTTAGCAGGACCCTTTTTGTTTTCTGCTGGCAAACGCTAATTGGTTCCACCTGGAGTCAAATACTCCACACATTCGAGTTTTCTAGGAAGAAAGCTTCAGAAACCTGAGAAAACATATTTCTTTCTGTAAACATGACATTGGATGCATTTGCCGTACAGGAAGATTGTGCTTTTCTCCAAAACCACTTTCACGGTGATTTTTGGTTAAATTTCACTTCAAAACTACAACAATTTGTCCAGATACTCCTGGATGAAAACAAAACTATCTTTGATTTGTAGCTATCTCAATCCCAGATCTTGCTACAGCCTCTGTGTGTGTTGGGGTTTTCTGGATATTCTCTATGGACTTTAAGGTTTTGAATGCATTTTAGCAGGAACCTTTTTGTTTTCTGCTGGCAAACGCTAATTGGTTCCACCTGGAGTCAAATCCTCCACACATTCGAGTTTTCTAGGAAGAAAGCTTCAGAAACCTGAGAAAACATGATATTTGTATTTGTAAACATAACATTAGATTCATTTGCTGAACAGAAAGATTGTGATTTTCTCCAAAACCACTTTCACGGTGATTTTTGGTTAAATTTCACCCGAAATCCACAACAATTTGTCCAGATACTCCTGGATGAAAACAAAACTATCTGGTGTGTTGTGGCTATCTCAATCCCAGATCTTGCTACAGCCTCTATGTTTGTTTGTGTTTTCTGGACATTCTCTATGGACTTTATGGTTTTGAATGCATTTTAGCATGTAAGTTTTTGTTTTTAGCTGCGAAACCCTAATTGGTTCCACCTGGAGTCAAATCCTCCACACATTCGAGTTTTCTAGGAAGAAAGCTTCAGAAACCTGAGAAAACATGATATTTGTATTTGTAAACATGACATTGCATGCATTTGCCGAACAGGAAGATTGTGCTTTTCTGCAAAACGTCTTTCACGGTGATTTTTTGGTTAAATTTCACCCAAAATCCACAACATTTTGTCCAGATTCTCTGGATGAAAAGAAAACTATCTGGTGTGTTGTGGCTATCTCAATCCCAGATCTTGCTACAGCCTCTGTGTGTGTTTGTGTTTTCTGGACATGCTCTATGGACTTTACGGTTTTGAATGCATTTTAGCATGTAAGATTTGTTTTCAGCTGGCAAACGCTAATTGGTTCCACCTGGAGTCAAATCCTCCACACATTCGAGTTTTCTAGGAAGAAAGCTTCAGAAACCTGAGAAAACATGATATTTGTATTTGTAAACATAACATTAGATTCATTTGCTGAACAGAAAGATTGTGATTTTCTCCAAAACCACTTTCACGGTGATTTTTGGTTAAATTTCACCCGAAATCCACAACAATTTGTCCAGATACTCCTGGATGAAAACAAAACTATCTGGTGTGTTGTGGCTATCTCAATCCCAGATCTTGCTACAGCCTCTATGTTTGTTTGTGTTTTCTGGACATTCTCTATGGACTTTATGGTTTTGAATGCATTTTAGCATGTAAGTTTTTGTTTTTAGCTGCGAAACCCTAATTGGTTCCACCTGGAGTCAAATCCTCCACACATTCGAGTTTTCTAGGAAGAAAGCTTCAGAAACCTGAGAAAACATGATATTTGTATTTGTAAACATGACATTGCATGCATTTGCCGAACAGGAAGATTGTGCTTTTCTGCAAAACGTCTTTCACGGTGATTTTTTGGTTAAATTTCACCCAAAATCCACAACATTTTGTCCAGATACTCTGGATGAAAACAAAACCATCTAGTGTGTTGTGGCTATCTCAATCCCAGATCTTGCTACAGCCTCTGTGTGTGTTTGTGTTTTCTGGACATGCTCTATGGACTTTACGGTTTTGAATGCATTTTAGCATGTAAGTTTTTGATTTCAGCAGGCAAACGCTAATTGGTTCCACCTGGAGTCAAATCCTCCACACATTCGAGTTTTCTAGGAAGAAAGCTCCAGAAACCTGAGAAAACATGATATTTGTATTTGTAATCATGACATTGGATGCATTTGCCGAACAGGATGATTGTGCTTTTCTCCAAAACCACTTTCACGGTGATTTTTGGTTAAATTTCACCCGAAATCCACAACAATTTGTCCAGATACTCCTGGATGAAAACAAAACTATTTGGTGCGTTGTGGCTATCTCAATCCCAGATCTTCCTGCAGCCTCTGTGTGTGTTTGTGTTTTCTGGACATTCTCTATGGGCTTTACAGTTTTGAATGCATTTTAGCATGTAAGATTTGTTTTCAGCTGGCAAATGCTAATTGGTTCCACCTGGAGTCAAATCCTCCACACACTCGAGTTTTCTAGGAAGAAAGCTTCACAAACCTGAGAAAACATGATATTTCTTTGTGTAAACATGACATTGGATGCATTTGCCAAACAGGAAGATTGTGCTTTTCTCCAAAACCACTTTCACGGTGATTTTTGGTTAAATTTCACCCGAAATCCACAACAGTTAGTCCAGATACTCCTGGATGAAAACAAATCTATCTGGTATATTGTGGCTATCTCAATCCCAGATCTTGCTACAGCCTCTGTGTGTGTTTGTGTTTTCTGGACATTCTCTATGGACTTTACGGTTTTGAATGCATTTTAGCATGTAAGTTTTTGTTTTTAGCTGCGAAACCCTAATTGGTTCCACCTGGAGTCAAATCCTCCACACATTCGAGTTTTCTAAGAAGAAAGCTCCAGAAACCTGAGAAAACATGATATTTGTATTTGTAAACATGACATGGGAAACATTTGCTGAACAGAATTATTGTGCTTTTCCCAAAACCACTTTCACGGTGATTGTTGGTTAAATTTCACCGGGATACTACAACATTTTGTCCAGATTCTCTGGATGAAATGAAAACTATCTGGTGTGTTGTGGCTATCTCAATCCCAAATCTTGCTGCAACCTCTGGGTGTGTTTGTGTTTTCTGGACATTCTCTATGGACTTTACGGTTTTGAATGCATTTTAGCTTGTAAGTTTTTGTTTTTAGCTGGCAAACGCTAATTGGTTCCACCTGGAGTCAAATCCTCCACACATTTGAGTTTTCTAGGAAGAAAGCTCCAGAAACCTGAGAAAACATGATATTTGTATTTGTAAACATGACATTCGATGCATTTGCTGAACAGGAAGATTGTGCTTCTCTCTAAAACCACTTTCACGGTGATTTATTGGTTAAATTTTACTTCAAAACTACAAAAATTTGTTCAGATACTCCTCGATGAAAACAAAAAACTATCTGGTGATTTGTAGCTATCTCAATCCCAGATCTTGCTACAGCATTTGTGTGTGTTTGTGTTTTCTGGATATTCTCTATGGACTTTAAGGTTTTGAATGCATTTTAGCAGGACCCTTTTTGTTTTCTGCTGGCAAACGCTAATTGGTTCCACCTGGAGTCAAATCCACCACACATTCGAGTTTTCTAGGAAGAAAGCTTCAGAAACCTGAGAAAACATGATATTTTTGTTTGTAAACATGACATTGGATGCTTTTGCCGAACTGGAAGATTGTGCTTTTCTCCAAAACCACTTTCACGGTGATTTTTCGTTAAATTTCATCCGAAATGCACAACAATTTGTCCAGATACACCTGGATGAAAACAAAACTATCTGGTGATTTGTAGCTATCTCAATCCCAGATCTTGCTACAGCCTCTGTGTGTGTTTGTGTTTTCTGGACATTCTCTATGGACTTTATGGTTTTGAATGCATTTTAGCAGGACCGTTTTTGTTTTCTGCTGGCAAACGCTAATTGGTTCCACCTGGAGTCAAATCCTCCACACATCCGAGTTTTCTAGGAAGAAAGCTTCAGAAACCTGAGAAAACATGATATTTGTATTTGTAAACATGACATTGGATGCATTTGCCGAACAGGAAGATTGTGCTTTTCTCCAAAACCACTTTCACTGTGATTTTTGGTTAAAATTCACCCAACATCCACAACATTTTGTCGAGATATCCTGGATGAAAACAAAACTATCTGGTGTGTTGTGGCTATCTCAATCCCAGATCTTGCTATAGCCTCTGTGTTTGTTTGTATTTTCTGGACATTCTGTATGGACTTTAAGGTTTTGAATGCATTTTAGCATGTAAGTTTTTGTTTTCAGTTGGCAAACGCTAATTGGTTCCACCTGGAGTCAAATCCTCCACATATTCGAGTTTTCTAGGAAGAAAGCTTCAGAAACCTGAGAAAACATGATACTTCTTTCTGCAAACATGACATTAGATTCATTTGCTGAACAGAAAGATTGTGATTTTCTCCAAAACCACTTTCACGGTGATTTTTGGTTAAATTTCACCCTAAATCCACAACAATTTCTCCAGATACTCCTGGATGAAAACAAAACTATCTGGTGTGTTGTGGCTATCTCAATCCCTGATCTTGCTACAGCCTCTATGTTTGTTTGTGTTTTCTGGACATTCTCTATGGACTTTACGGTTTTGAATGCATTTTAGCATGTAAGTTTTTGTTTTTAGCTGCGAAACCCTAATTGGTTCCACCTGGAGTCAAATCCTCCACACATTCGAGTTTTCTAAGAAGAAAGCTCCAGAAACCTGAGAAAACATGATATTTGTATTTGTAAACATGACATGGGAAACATTTGCTGAACAGAATTATTGTGCTTTTCTCCAAAACCACTTTCACGGTGATTTTTGGTTAAATTTCACCCGAAATCCACAACAATTTCTCCAGATACTCCTGGATGAATACAAAACTATTTGGTGTGTTGTGGCTATCTCAATCCCAGATCTTCCTGCAGCCTCTGTGTGTGTTTGTGTTTTCTGGACATTCTCTATGGGCTTTACAGTTCTCAATGCATTTTAGCATGTAAGATTTGTTTTCAGCTGGCAAACGCTAATTGGTTCCACCTGGAGTCAAATACTCCACACATTCGAGTTTTCTAGGAAGAAAGCTTCAGAAACCTGAGAAAACATGATATTTGTATTTCTAAACATGACATTGCATGCATTTGCCGAACAGGAAGATTGTGCTTTTCTCCAAAACCACTTTCACGGTGATTTTTGGTTAAATTTCAACGGGATACTACAACATTTTGTCCAGTTTCTCTGGATGAAAAGAAAACTATCTGGTGTGTTGTGGCTATCTCAATCGCAGATCTTGCTGCAGCCTCTGTGTGTGTTTGTGTTTTCTGGACATTCTCTATGGACTTTACGGTTTTGAATGCATTTTAGCATGTAAGTTTTTGTTTTTAGCTGTGAAACCCTAATTGGTTCCACCTGGAGTCAAATCCTCCACACATTCGAGTTTTCTAGGAAGAAAGCTCCAGGAACCTGAGAAAACATGATATTTGTATTTGTAAACATGACATGGGAAACATTTGCTGAACAGAATTATTGTGCTTTTCCCAAAACCACTTTCACGGTGATTGTTGGTTAAATTTCACCGGGATACTACAACATTTTGTCCAGATTCTCTGGATGAAATGAAAACTATCTGGTGTGTTGTGGCTATCTCAATCCCAAATCTTGCTGCAACCTCTGGGTGTGTTTGTGTTTTCTGGACATTCTCTATGGACTTTACGGTTTTGAATGCATTTTAGCTTGTAAGTTTTTGTTTTTAGCTGGCAAACGCTAATTGGTTCCACCTGGAGTCAAATCCTCCACACATTCGAGTTTTCTAGGAAGAAAGCTCCAGAAACCTGAGAAAACATGATATTTGTATTTGTAATCATGACATTGGATTCATTTGCCGAACAGGAAGATTGTGCTTTTCTCCAAAACCACTTTCACGGTGATTTTTGGTTAAATTTCAACGGGATACTACAACATTTTGTCCAGTTTCTCTGGATGAAAAGAAAACTATCTGGTGTGTTGTGGCTATCTCAATCCCAGATCATGCTGCAGCCTCTGTGTGTGTTTGTGTTTTCTGGACATTCTCTATGGACTTTACGGTTTTGAATGCATTTTAGCATGTAAGTTTTTGTTTTCTGCTGGCAAACGCTAATTGGTTCCACCTGGAGTCAAATACTCCACACATTCGAGTTTTCTAGGAAGAAAACTTCAGAAACCTGAGAAAACATGATATTTCTTTCTGTAAACATGACATTGGATGCATTTGCCGAACAGGAAGATTGTGATTTTCTCCAAAATCACTTTCACGGTGATTTTTGGTTAAATTTCACCCGAAATCCACAACAATTTCTCCAGATACTCCTGGATGAAAACAAAACTATCTGGTTTGTTGTGGCTATCTTAATCCTAGATCTTGCTACAGCCTCTGTGTGTGTTTGTGTTTTCTGGACATTCTCTATGGACTTTACGGTTTTGAATGCATTTTAGCATGTAAGATTTTGTTTTCAGCTGGCAAACGCTAATTGGTTCCACCTGGAGTCAAATCCTCCACAAATTCGAGTTTTCTAGGAAGAAAGCTTCAGAAACCTGAGAAAACATGATATTTGTATTTGTAAACATGACATGGGATTCATTTGCTGAACAGAAAGATTGTGCTTTTCTCCAAAACCACTTTCACGGTTATTGTTTGGTTAAATTTCACCGGGATACTACAACATTTTGTCCAGATTCTCTGGATGAAAAGAAAACTATCTGGTGTGTTGTGGCTATCTCAATCCCAGATCTTCCTGCAGCCTCTGTGTGTGTTTGTGTTTTCTGGACATTCTCTATGGGCTTTACAGTTTTGAATGCATTTTAGCATGTAAGATTTGTTTTCAGCTTTCAAATTCTAATTGATTCCACCTGGAGTCAAATCCTCCACACACTCGAGTTTTCTAGGAAGAAAGCTTCAGAAACCTGAGAAAACATGATATTTCTTTCTGTAAACATGACATTGGATGCATTTCCTGAATAGGAAGATTGTGCTTTTCTCCAAAATCACTTTCACGGTGATTTTCGGTTAAATTTCACCTGAAATCCACATCAATTTGTCCAGATACTCCTGGATGAAAACAAAACTATCTGGTGTGTTGTGGCTATTTCATTCCCAGATCTAGCTACACCCTCTGTGTGTGTTTGTGTTTTCTGGACATTCTCTATGGACTTTATGGTTTTGAATTCATTTTAGCATGTAAGTTTTTGTTCTCAGCTGGCAAACGCCAATTGTTTCCACCTGCAGTAAAATCCTCCACACATTCGAGTTTTCTAGGAAGAAAGCTTCAGAAACCTGAGAAAACATGATATTTGTATTTGTAAACATGACATTGCATGCATTTGCCGAACAGGAAGATTGTGCTTTTCTCCAAAACCACTTTCACGGTGATTTTTGGTAAAATTTCACCCGAAATCCACAACAATTTTTCCATATACTACTAGATGAAAACAAAACTCTCTGGTGTGTTGTGGCTATCTCAATCCCAGACCTTACTACAGCCTCTGTGTGTGTTTGTGTTTTCTGGACATTCTCTATGGACTTTACGGTTTTGAATGCATTTTAGCATGTAAGATTTTGTTTTCAGCTGGCAAACGCTAATTGGTTCCACCTGGAGTCAAATCCTCCACAAATTCGAGTTTTCTAGGAAGAAAGCTTCAGAAACCTGAGAAAACATGATATTTGTATTTGTAAACATGACATGGGATTCATTTGCTGAACAGAAAGATTGTGCTTTTCTCCAAAACCACTTTCACGGTTATTGTTTGGTTAAATTTCACCGGGATACTACAACATTTTGTCCAGATTCTCTGGATGAAAAGAAAACTATCTGGTGTGTTGTGGCTATCTCAATCCCAGATCTTCCTGCAGCCTCTGTGTGTGTTTGTGTTTTCTGGACATTCTCTATGGGCTTTACAGTTTTGAATGCATTTTAGCATGTAAGATTTGTTTTCAGCTTTCAAATTCTAATTGATTCCACCTGGAGTCAAATCCTCCACACACTCGAGTTTTCTAGGAAGAAAGCTTCAGAAACCTGAGAAAACATGATATTTCTTTCTGTAAACATGACATTGGATGCATTTCCTGAATAGGAAGATTGTGCTTTTCTCCAAAATCACTTTCACGGTGATTTTCGGTTAAATTTCACCTGAAATCCACATCAATTTGTCCAGATACTCCTGGATGAAAACAAAACTATCTGGTGTGTTGTGGCTATTTCATTCCCAGATCTAGCTACACCCTCTGTGTGTGTTTGTGTTTTCTGGACATTCTCTATGGACTTTATGGTTTTGAATTCATTTTAGCATGTAAGTTTTTGTTCTCAGCTGGCAAACGCCAATTGTTTCCACCTGCAGTAAAATCCTCCACACATTCGAGTTTTCTAGGAAGAAAGCTTCAGAAACCTGAGAAAACATGATATTTGTATTTGTAAACATGACATTGCATGCATTTGCCGAACAGGAAGATTGTGCTTTTCTCCAAAACCACTTTCACGGTGATTTTTGGTAAAATTTCACCCGAAATCCACAACAATTTTTCCATATACTACTAGATGAAAACAAAACTCTCTGGTGTGTTGTGGCTATCTCAATCCCAGACCTTACTACAGCCTCTGTGTGTGTTTGTGTTTTCTGGACATTCTCTATGGACTTTACGGTTTTGAATGCATTTTAGCATGTAAGTTTTGTTTTCAGCTGGCAAACACTAATTGGTTCCACCTGGAGTCAAATCCTCCACACATTCGAGTTTTCTAGGAAGAAAGCTCCAGAAACCTGAGAAAACATGATATTTGTATTTGTAAACATGACATTGGATGCATTTGCCGACAGGAAGATTGTGCTTTTCTGCAAAACCTCTTTCACGGTGATTTTTTGGTTAAATTTCACCCGAAATCCACAACATTTTGTCCAGATACTCTGGATGAAAACAAAACCATCTAGTGTGTTGTGGCTATCTCAATCCCAGATCTTGCTACAGCCTCTGTGTGTGTTTGTGTTTTCTGGACATGCTCTATGGACTTTACGGTTTTGAATGCATTATAGCATGTAAGTTTTTGATTTCAGCTGGCAAACGCTAGTTGGTTATACCTGGAGTCAAATCCTCCACACATTGGAGTTTTCTTGGAAGAAACCTTCAGAAACCTGAGAAAACATGATATTTGTATTTCTAAACATGACATTGCATGCATTTGCCGAACAGGAAGATTGTGCTGTTCTCCAAAACCACTTTCACGGTGATTTTTGGTTAAATTTCACTTCAAAACTACAACAATTTGTCCAGATACTCTGGATGAAAACAAAACTATCTGGTGTGTTGTGGCTATCTCAATCCCAGATCTTGCTATAGCCTCTGTGTGTGTTTGTGTTTTCTGGACATTCTCTATGGACTTTACGGTTTCGAATGCATTTTAGCATGTAAGTTTTTGTTTTCAGCTGGCAAACGCTAATTGGTTCCACCTGGAGTCAAATCCTCCACACATTCGAGTTTTCTAGGAAGAAAGCTTCAGAAACCTGAGAAAACATGATATTTGTATTTGTAAACATGACATTGGATGCATTTGCCGAACAGGAAGATTGTGCTTTTCTCCAAAACCACTTTCACGGTGATTTTTGGTTAAATTTCACCCTAAATCCACAACAATTTCTCCAGATACTCCTGGATGAAAACAAAACTATCTGGTGTGTTGTGGCTATCTCAATCCCAGATCTTGCTACAGCCTCTATGTTTGTTTGTGTTTTCTGGACATTCTCTATGGACTTTACGGTTTTGAATGCATTTTAGCATGTAAGTTTTTGTTTTTAGCTGCGAAACCCTAATTGGTTCCACCTGGAGTCAAATCCTCCACACATTCGAGTTTTCTAGGAAGAAAGCTCCAGGAACCTGAGAAAACATGATATTTGTATTTGTAAACATGACATGGGAAACATTTGCTGAACAGAATTATTGTGCTTTTCCCAAAACCACTTTCACGGTGATTGTTGGTTAAATTTCACCGGGATACTACAACATTTTGTCCAGATTCTCTGGATGAAATGAAAACTATCTGGTGTGTTGTGGCTATCTCAATCCCAAATCTTGCTGCAACCTCTGGGTGTGTTTGTGTTTCCTGGACATTCTCTATGGACTTTACGGTTTTGAATGCATTTTAGCTTGTAAGTTTTTGTTTTTAGCTGGCAAACGCTAATTGGTTCCACCTGGAGTCAAATCCTCCACACATTCGAGTTTTCTAGGAAGAAAGCTCCAGAAACCTGAGAAAACATGATATTTGTATTTGTAATCATGACATTGGATTCATTTGCTGAACAGGAAGATTGTGCTTTTCTCCAAAACCACTTTCACGGTGATTTTTTGGTTAAATTTCACCCAGATACTACAACATTTTTTCCAGATCCTCTGGATGAAAAGAAAACTATCTGGTGTGTTGTGCTTCTCTCAATCCCAGATCTTGCTGCAACCTCTGGGTGTGTTTGTGTTTTCTGGACATTCTCTATGGACTTTACGGTTTTGAATGCATTTTAGCATGTAAGATTTGTTTTCAGCTGGCAAACGCTAATTGGTTCTACCTGGAGTCAAATCCACCACACATTCGAGTTTTCTAGGAAGAAAGCTTCAGAAACCTGAGAAAACATGATATTTGTATTTCTAAACATGACATTGCATGCATTTGCCGAACAGGAAGATTGTGCTGTTCTCCAAAACCACTTTCACGGTGATTTTTGGTTAAATTTCACCCGAAATCCACAACAATTTGTCCAGATACTCCTGGATGAAAACAAAACTATTTGGTGTGTTGTGGCTATCTCAATCCCAGATCTTCCTGCAGCCTCTGTGTGTGTTTGTGTTTTCTGGACATTCTCTATGGGCTTTACAGTTTTGAATGCATTTTAGCATGTAAGATTTGTTTTCAGCTGGCAAATGCTAATTGGTTCCACCTGGAGTCAAATCCTCCACACACTCGAGTTTTCTAGGAAGAAAGCTTCACAAACCTGAGAAAACATGATATTTCTTTGTGTAAACATGACATTGGATGCATTTGCCGAACAGGAAGATTGTGCTTTTCTCCAAAACCACTTTCACGGTGATTTTTGGTTAAATTTCACCCGAAATCCACAACAATTTGTCCAGATACTCCTGGATGAAAACAAATCTATCTGGTATATTGTGGCTATCTCAATCCCAGATCTTGCTACAGCCTCTGTGTGTGTTTGTGTTTTCTGGACATTCTCTATGGACTTTACGGTTTTGAATGCATTTTAGCATGTAAGATTTTGTTTTCTGCTGGCAAACGCGAATTGGTTCCACCTGGAGTCAAATCCACCACACATTCGAGTTTTCTAGGAAGAAAGCTTCAGAAACCTGAGAAAACATGATATTTGTATTTCTAAACATGACATTGCATGCATTTGCCGAACAGGAAGATTGTGCTTTTCTCCAAAACCACTTTCACGGTGATTTTTGGTTAAATTTCAACGGGATACTACAACATTTTGTCCAGTTTCTCTGGATGAAAAGAAAACTATCTGGTGTGTTGTGGCTATCTCAATCGCAGATCTTGCTGCAGCCTCTGTGTGTGTTTGTGTTTTCTGGACATTCTCTATGGACTTTACGGTTTTGAATGCATTTTAGCATGTAAGTTTTTGTTTTTAGCTGTGAAACCCTAATTGGTTCCACCTGGAGTCAAATCCTCCACACATTCGAGTTTTCTAGGAAGAAAGCTCCAGGAACCTGAGAAAACATGATATTTGTATTTGTAAACATGACATGGGAAACATTTGCTGAACAGAATTATTGTGCTTTTCCCAAAACCACTTTCACGGTGATTGTTGGTTAAATTTCACCGGGATACTACAACATTTTGTCCAGATTCTCTGGATGAAATGAAAACTATCTGGTGTGTTGTGGCTATCTCAATCCCAAATCTTGCTGCAACCTCTGGGTGTGTTTGTGTTTTCTGGACATTCTCTATGGACTTTACGGGTTTGAATGCATTTTAGCTTGTAAGTTTTTGTTTTTAGCTGGCAAACGCTAATTGGTTCCACCTGGAGTCAAATCCTCCACACATTCGAGTTTTCTAGGAAGAAAGCTCCAGAAACCTGAGAAAACATGATATTTGTATTTGTAATCATGACATTGGATTCATTTGCCGAACAGGAAGATTGTGCTTTTCTCCAAAACCACTTTCACGGTGATTTTTGGTTAAATTTCAACGGGATACTACAACATTTTGTCCAGTTTCTCTGGATGAAAAGAAAACTATCTGGTGTGTTGTGGCTATCTCAATCCCAGATCATGCTGCAGCCTCTGTGTGTGTTTGTGTTTTCTGGACATTCTCTATGGACTTTACGGTTTTGAATGCATTTTAGCATGTAAGTTTTTGTTTTCTGCTGGCAAACGCTAATTGGTTCCACCTGGAGTCAAATACTCCACACATTCGAGTTTTCTAGGAAGAAAACTTCAGAAACCTGAGAAAACATGATATTTCTTTCTGTAAACATGACATTGGATGCATTTGCCGAACAGGAAGATTGTGATTTTCTCCAAAATCACTTTCACGGTGATTTTTGGTTAAATTTCACCCGAAATCCACAACAATTTCTCCAGATACTCCTGGATGAAAACAAAACTATCTGGTTTGTTGTGGCTATCTTAATCCTAGATCTTGCTACAGCCTCTGTGTGTGTTTGTGTTTTCTGGACATTCTCTATGGACTTTACGGTTTTGAATGCATTTTAGCATGTAAGATTTTGTTTTCAGCTGGCAAACGCTAATTGGTTCCACCTGGAGTCAAATCCTCCACAAATTCGAGTTTTCTAGGAAGAAAGCTTCAGAAACCTGAGAAAACATGATATTTGTATTTGTAAACATGACATGGGATTCATTTGCTGAACAGAAAGATTGTGCTTTTCTCCAAAACCACTTTCACGGTTATTGTTTGGTTAAATTTCACCGGGATACTACAACATTTTGTCCAGATTCTCTGGATGAAAAGAAAACTATCTGGTGTGTTGTGGCTATCTCAATCCCAGATCTTCCTGCAGCCTCTGTGTGTGTTTGTGTTTTCTGGACATTCTCTATGGGCTTTACAGTTTTGAATGCATTTTAGCATGTAAGATTTGTTTTCAGCTTTCAAATTCTAATTGATTCCACCTGGAGTCAAATCCTCCACACACTCGAGTTTTCTAGGAAGAAAGCTTCAGAAACCTGAGAAAACATGATATTTCTTTCTGTAAACATGACATTGGATGCATTTCCTGAATAGGAAGATTGTGCTTTTCTCCAAAATCACTTTCACGGTGATTTTCGGTTAAATTTCACCTGAAATCCACATCAATTTGTCCAGATACTCCTGGATGAAAACAAAACTATCTGGTGTGTTGTGGCTATTTTATTCCCAGATCTAGCTACACCCTCTGTGTGTGTTTGTGTTTTCTGGACATTCTCTATGGACTTTACGGTTTCGAATGCATTTTAGCATGTAAGTTTTTGTTTTCAGCTGGCAAACGCTAATTGGTTCCACCTGGAGTCAAATCCTCCACACATTCGAGTTTTCTAGGAAGAAAGCTTCAGAAACCTGAGAAAACATGATATTTGTATTTGTAAACATGACATTGGATGCATTTGCCGAACAGGAAGATTGTGCTTTTCTCCAAAACCACTTTCACGGTGATTTTTGGTTAAATTTCACCCTAAATCCACAACAATTTCTCCAGATACTCCTGGATGAAAACAAAACTATCTGGTGTGTTGTGGCTATCTCAATCCCAGATCTTGCTACAGCCTCTATGTTTGTTTGTGTTTTCTGGACATTCTCTATGGACTTTACGGTTTTGAATGCATTTTAGCATGTAAGTTTTTGTTTTTAGCTGCGAAACCCTAATTGGTTCCACCTGGAGTCAAATCCTCCACACATTCGAGTTTTCTAGGAAGAAAGCTCCAGGAACCTGAGAAAACATGATATTTGTATTTGTAAACATGACATGGGAAACATTTGCTGAACAGAATTATTGTGCTTTTCCCAAAACCACTTTCACGGTGATTGTTGGTTAAATTTCACCGGGATACTACAACATTTTGTCCAGATTCTCTGGATGAAATGAAAACTATCTGGTGTGTTGTGGCTATCTCAATCCCAAATCTTGCTGCAACCTCTGGGTGTGTTTGTGTTTCCTGGACATTCTCTATGGACTTTATGGTTTTGAATGCATTTTAGCTTGTAAGTTTTTGTTTTTAGCTGGCAAACGCTAATTGGTTCCACCTGGAGTCAAATCCTCCACACATTCGAGTTTTCTAGGAAGAAAGCTCCAGAAACCTGAGAAAACATGATATTTGTATTTGTAATCATGACATTGGATTCATTTGCTGAACAGGAAGATTGTGCTTTTCTCCAAAACCACTTTCACGGTGATTTTTTGGTTAAATTTCACCCAGATACTACAACATTTTTTCCAGATCCTCTGGATGAAAAGAAAACTATCTGGTGTGTTGTGCTTCTCTCAATCCCAGATCTTGCTGCAACCTCTGGGTGTGTTTGTGTTTTCTGGACATTCTCTATGGACTTTAAGGTTTTGAATGCATTTTAGCAGGACCCTTTTTGTTTTCAGCTGGCAAACGCTAATTGGTTCCACCTGGAGTCAAATCCTCCACACATTCGAGTTTTCTAGGAAGAAAGCTTCAGAAACCTGAGAAAACATGATATTTGTATTTGTAAACATGACATTGGATGCATTTGCCGAACAGGAAGATTGTGCTTTTCTCCAAAACCACTTTCACGGTGATTTTTGGTTAAATTTCACCCTAAATCCACAACAATTTCTCCAGATACTCCTGGATGAAAACAAAACTATCTGGTGTGTTGTGGCTATCTCAATCCCAGATCTTGCTACAGCCTCTATGTTTGTTTGTGTTTTCTGGACATTCTCTATGGACTTTACGGTTTTGAATGCATTAAGGCATGTAAGTTTTGTTTTCAGCTCGCAAATGCTAATTGGTTCCACCTGGAGTCAAATCCTCCACACACTCGAGTTTTCTAGGAAGAAAGCTTCAGAAACCTGAGAAAACATGATATTTGTATTTGTAAACATGACATTGGATGCATTTGCCGAACAGGAAGATTGTGCTTTTCTCCAAAACCACTTTCACGGTGATTTTTCGTTAAATTTCAGCTGAAATCCACAACAATTTGTCCAGATACTCCTATGAAAACAAAACTATATGGTATATTGTGGCTATCTCAATCCCAGATCTTGCTACAGCCTCTGTGTGTGTTTGTGCTTTCTGGACATTCTCTATGGACTTTTCGGTTTTGAATGCCTTTTAGCATGTAAGTTTTTGTTTTCAGCTGGCAAACGCTAATTGGTTCCACCTGGAGTCAAATGCTCCACACATTCGAGTTTACTAGGAAGAAAGCACAAGAAACCTGAGAAAACATGATATTTGTATTTGTAAACATGACATTGGATGCATTTGCTGAACAGAAAGCTTGTGCTTTTATCCAAAACCACTTTCACGGTGATTTTTGGTTAAATTTCAACCAAAATCCACAACAATTTCTCCAGATACTCCTGGATGAAAACAAAACTATCTGTTGATTTGTAGCTATCTCAATCCCAGATCTTGCTACAGCCTCTGTGTGTGTTTGTGTTTTCTGGACATTCTCTATGGACTTTACGGTTTTGAATGCATTTTAGCATGTAAGATTTTGTTTTCAGCTGGCAAACGCTAATTGGTTCCACCTGGAGTCAAATCCTCCACACATTCGAGTTTTCTAGGAGGAAAGCTCCAGAAACCTGAGAAAACATGATATTTGTATTTGTAATCATGACATTGGATTCATTTGCCGAACAGGAAGATTGTGCTTTTCTCCAAAACCACTTTCACTGTGATTTTTGGTTAAATTTCAACGGGATACTACAACATTTTGTCCAGTTTCTCTGGATGAAAAGAAAACTATCTGGTGTGTTGTGGCTATCTCAATCGCAGATCTTGCTGCAGCCTCTGTGTGTGTTTGTGTTTTCTGGACATTCTCTATGGACTTTACGGTTTTGAATGCATTTTAGCATGTAAGTTTTTGTTTTTAGCTGTGAAACCCTAATTGGTTCCACCTGGAGTCAAATCCTCCACACATTCGAGTTTTCTATGAAGAAAGCTCCAGGAACCTGAGAAAACATGATATTTGTATTTGTAAACATGACATGGGAAACATTTGCTGAACAGAATTATTGTGCTTTTCCCAAAACCACTTTCACGGTGATTGTTGGTTAAATTTCACCGGGATACTACAACATTTTGTCCAGATTCTCTGGATGAAATGAAAACTATCTGGTGTGTTGTGGCTATCTCAATCCCAAATCTTGCTGCAACCTCTGGGTGTGTTTGTGTTTTCTGGACATTCTCTATGGACTTTACGGTTTTGAATGCATTTTAGCTTGTAAGTTTTTGTTTTTAGCTGGCAAACGCTAATTGGTTCCACCTGGAGTCAAATCCTCCACACATTCGAGTTTTCTAGGAAGAAAGCTCCAGAAACCTGAGAAAACATGATATTTGTATTTGTAATCATGACATTGGATTCATTTGCCGAACAGGAAGATTGTGCTTTTCTCCAAAACCACTTTCACGGTGATTTTTGGTTAAATTTCAACGGGATTCTACAACATTTTGTCCAGTTTCTCTGGATGAAAAGAAAACTATCTGGTGTGTTGTGGCTATCTCAATCCCAGATCTTGCTGCAGCCTCTGTGTGTGTTTGTGTTTTCTGGACATTCTCTATGGACTTTACGGTTTTGAATGCATTTTAGCATGTAAGTTTTGTTTTCAGCTGGCAAACACTAATTGGTTCCACCTGGAGTCAAATACTCCACACATTCGAGTTTTCTAGGAAGAAAACTTCAGAAACCTGAGAAAACATGATATTTCTTTCTGTAAACATGACATTGGATGCATTTGCCGAACAGGAAGATTGTGATTTTCTCCAAAATCACTTTCTCGGTGATTTTTGGTTAAATTTCACCCGAAATCCACAACAATTTCTCCAGATACTCCTGGATGAAAACAAAACTATCTGGTTTGTTGTGGCTATTTTAATCCTAGATCTTGCTACAGCCTCTGTGTGTGTTTGTGTTTTCTGGACATTCTCTATGGACTTTACGGTTTTGAATGCATTTTAGCATGTAAGATTTTGTTTTCAGCTGGCAAACGCTAATTGGTTCCACCTGGAGTCAAATACTCCACACATTCGAGTTTTCTAGGAAGAAAGCTTCAGAAACCTGAGAAAACATGATATTTGTATTTGTAAACATGACATGGGATTCATTTGCTGAACAGAAAGATTGTGCTTTTCTCCAAAACCACTTTCACGGTTATTGTTTGGTTAAATTTCACCGGGATACTACAACATTTTGTCCAGATTCTCTGGATGAAAAGAAAACTATCTGGTGTGTTGTGGCTATCTCAATCCCAGATCTTCCTGCAGCCTCTGTGTGTGTTTGTGTTTTCTGGACATTCTCTATGGGCTTTACAGTTTTGAATGCATTTTAGCATGTAAGATTTGTTTTCAGCTTTCAAATTCTAATTGGTTCCACCTGGAGTCAAATCCTCCACACACTCGAGTTTTCTAGGAAGAAAGCTTCAGAAACCTGAGAAAACATGATATTTCTTTCTGTAAACATGACATTGGATGCATTTCCTGAATAGGAAGATTGTGCTTTTCTCCAAAATCACTTTCACGGTGATTTTCGGTTAAATTTCACCTGAAATCCACATCAATTTGTCCAGATACTCCTGGATGAAAACAAAACTATCTGGTGTGTTGTGGCTATTTCATTCCCAGATCTAGCTACACCCTCTGTGTGTGTTTGTGTTTTCTGGACATTCTCTATGGACTTTATGGTTTTGAATTCATTTTAGTATGTAAGTTTTTGTTCTCAGCTGGCAAACGCCAATTGTTTCCACCTGCAGTCAAATCCTCCACACATTCGAGTTTTCTAGGAAGAAAGCTTCAGAAACCTGAGAAAACATGATATTTGTATTTGTAAACATGACATTGCATGCATTTGCCGAACAGGAAGATTGTGCTTTTCTCCAAAACCACTTTCACGGTGATTTTTGGTAAAATTTCACCCGAAATCCACAACAATTTTTCCATATACTACTAGATGAAAACAAAACTCTCTGGTGTGTTGTGGCTATCTCAATCCCAGACCTTACTACAGCCTCTGTGTGTGTTTGTGTTTTCTGGACATTCTCTATGGACTTTACGGTTTTGAATGCATTTTAGCATGTAAGTTTTGTTTTCAGCTGGCAAACACTAATTGGTTCCACCTGGAGTCAAATCCTCCACACATTCGAGTTTTCTAGGAAGAAAGCTCCAGAAACCTGAGAAAACATGATATTTGTATTTGTAAACATGACATTGGATGCATTTGCCGACAGGAAGATTGTGCTTTTCTGCAAAACCTCTTTCACGGTGATTTTTTGGTTAAATTTCACCCGAAATCCACATTTTGTCCAGATACTCTGGATGAAAACAAAACCATCTAGTGTGTTGTGGCTATCTCAATCCCAGATCTTGCTACAGCCTCTGTGTGTGTTTGTGTTTTCTGGACATGCTCTATGGACTTTACGGTTTTGAATGCATTATAGCATGTAAGTTTTTGATTTCAGCTGGCAAACGCTAGTTGGTTATACCTGGAGTCAAATCCTCCACACATTGGAGTTTTCTTGGAAGAAACCTTCAGAAACCTGAGAAAACATGATATTTGTATTTCTAAACATGACATTGCATGCATTTGCCGAACAGGAAGATTGTGCTGTTCTCCAAAACCACTTTCACGGTGATTTTTGGTTAAATTTCACTTCAAAACTACAACAATTTGTCCAGATACTCTGGATGAAAACAAAACTATCTGGTGTGTTGTGGCTATCTCAATCCCAGATCTTGCTATAGCCTCTGTGTGTGTTTGTGTTTTCTGGACATTCTCTATGGACTTTACGGTTTCGAATGCATTTTAGCATGTAAGTTTTTGTTTTCAGCTGGCAAACGCTAATTGGTTCCACCTGGAGTCAAATCCTCCACACATTCGAGTTTTCTAGGAAGAAAGCTTCAGAAACCTGAGAAAACATGATATTTGTATTTGTAAACATGACATTGGATGCATTTGCCGAACAGGAAGATTGTGCTTTTCTCCAAAACCACTTTCACGGTGATTTTTGGTTAAATTTCACCCTAAATCCACAACAATTTCTCCAGATACTCCTGGATGAAAACAAAACTATCTGGTGTGTTGTGGCTATCTCAATCCCAGATCTTGCTACAGCCTCTATGTTTGTTTGTGTTTTCTGGACATTCTCTATGGACTTTACGGTTTTGAATGCATTTTAGCATGTAAGTTTTTGTTTTTAGCTGCGAAACCCTAATTGGTTCCACCTGGAGTCAAATCCTCCACACATTCGAGTTTTCTAGGAAGAAAGCTCCAGGAACCTGAGAAAACATGATATTTGTATTTGTAAACATGACATGGGAAACATTTGCTGAACAGAATTATTGTGCTTTTCCCAAAACCACTTTCACGGTGATTGTTGGTTAAATTTCACCGGGATACTACAACATTTTGTCCAGATTCTCTGGATGAAATGAAAACTATCTGGTGTGTTGTGGCTATCTCAATCCCAAATCTTGCTGCAACCTCTGGGTGTGTTTGTGTTTCCTGGACATTCTCTATGGACTTTATGGTTTTGAATGCATTTTAGCTTGTAAGTTTTTGTTTTTAGCTGGCAAACGCTAATTGGTTCCACCTGGAGTCAAATCCTCCACACATTCGAGTTTTCTAGGAAGAAAGCTCCAGAAACCTGAGAAAACATGATATTTGTATTTGTAATCATGACATTGGATTCATTTGCTGAACAGGAAGATTGTGCTTTTCTCCAAAACCACTTTCACGGTGATTTTTTGGTTAAATTTCACCCAGATACTACAACATTTTGTCCAGATCCTCTGGATGAAAAGAAAACTATCTGGTGTGTTGTGCTTCACTCAATCCCAGATCTTGCTATAGACTCTGTGTGTGTTTGTGTTTTCTGGACATTCTCTATGGACTTTAAGGTTTTGAATGCATTTTAGCAGGACCCTTTTTGTTTTCTACCTGGCAAATGCTAATTGGTTCCACCTGGAGTCAAATCCTCCACACATTCGAGTTTTCTAAGAAGAAAGCTTCAGAAACCTGAGAAAACATGATATTTGTATTTGTAAACATGACATTGGATGCATTTGCCGAACAGGAAGATTGTGCTTTTCTCCAAAACCACTTTCACGGTGATTTTTGGTTAAATTTCACCCGAAATCCACAACAATTTGTCCAGATACTCCTGGATGAAAACAAAACTATTTGGTGTGTTGTGGCTATCTCAATCCCAGATCTTGCTACAGCCTCTGTGTGTGTTTGTGTTTTCTGGATATTCTCTATGGACTTTACGGTTTTGAATGCATTTCAGCATGTAAGTTTTGTTTTCAGCTCGCAAATGCTAATTGGTTAAACCTGGAGTCAAATCCTCCACACACTCGAGTTTTCTAGGAAGAAAGCTTCAGAAACCTGAGAAAACATGATATTTGTATTTGTAAACATGACATTGGATGCATTTGCCGAACAGGAAGATTGTGCTTTTCTCCAAAACCACTTTCACGGTGATTTTTCGTTAAATTTCAGCTGAAATCCACAACAATTTGTCCAGATACTCCTGGATGAAAACAAAACTATCTGTTGATTTGTAGCTATCTCAATCCCAGATCTTGCTACAGCCTCTGTGTGTGTTTGTGTTTTCTGGACATTCTCTATGGACTTTACGGTTTTGAATGCATTTTAGCATGTAAGTTTTTGTTTTTAGCTGCGAAACCCTAATTGGTTCCACCTGGAGTCAAATCCTCCACACATTCGAGTTTTCTAGGAGGAAAGCTCCAGAAACCTGAGAAAACATGATATTTGTATTTGTAATCATGACATTGGATTCATTTGCCGAACAGGAAGATTGTGCTTTTCTCCAAAACCACTTTCACGGTGATTTTTGGTTAAATTTCAACGGGATACTACAACATTTTGTCCAGTTTCTCTGGATGAAAAGAAAACTATCTGGTGTGTTGTGGCTATCTCAATCGCAGATCTTGCTGCAGCCTCTGTGTGTGTTTGTGTTTTCTGGACATTCTCTATGGACTTTACGGTTTTGAATGCATTATAGCATGTAAGTTTTTGTTTTCTGCTGGCAAACGCTAATTGGTTCCACCTGGAGTCAAATACTCCACACATTCGAGTTTTCTAGGAAGAAAGCTTCAGAAACCTGAGAAAACATGATATTTGTATTTGTAAACATGACATTGGATGCATTTGCCGAACAGGAAGATTGTGCTTTTCTCCAAAACCACTTTCACGGTGATTTTTGGTTAAAATTCACCCAACATCCACAACATTTTGTCGAGATATCCTGGATGAAAACAAAACTATCTGGTGTGTTGTGGCTATCTCAATCCCAGATCTTGCTATAGCCTCTGTGTTTGTTTGTATTTTCTGGACATTCTGTATGGACTTTAAGGTTTTGAATGCATTTTAGCATGTAAGTTTTTGTTTTCAGTTGGCAAACGCTAATTGGTTCCACCTGGAGTCAAATCCTCAACATATTCGAGTTTTCTAGGAAGAAAGCTTCAGAAACCTGAGAAAACATGATACTTCTTTCTGCAAACATGACATTAGATTCATTTGCTGAACATAAAGATTGTGATTTTCTCCAAAACCACTTTCACGGTGATTTTTGGTTAAATTTCACCCTAAATCCACAACAATTTCTCCAGATACTCCTGGATGAAAACAAAACTATCTGGTGTGTTGTGGCTATCTCAATCCCAAATCTTGCTGCAACCTCTGGGTGTGTTTGTGTTTTCTGGACATTCTCTATGGACTTTACGGTTTTGAATGCATTTTAGCTTGTAAGTTTTTGTTTTTAGCTGGCAAACGCTAATTGGTTCCACCTGGAGTCAAATCCTCCACACATTCGAGTTTTCTAGGAAGAAAGCTCCAGAAACCTGAGAAAACATGATATTTGTATTTGTAATCATGACATAGGATTCATTTGCTGAACAGGAAGATTGTGCTTTTCTCCAAAACCACTTTCACGGTGATTTTTGGTTAAATTTCACCGGGATACTACAACATTTTGTCCAGATACTCTGGATGAAAAGAAAACTATCTGGTGTGTTGTGGCTATCTCAATCCCAGATCTTGCTGCAGCCTCTGTGTGTGTTTGTGTTTTCTGGACATTCTCTATGGACTTTACGGTTTTGAATGCATTTTAGCAGGACCCTTTTTGTTTTCTACCTGGCAAATGCTAATTGGTTCCACCTGGAGTCAAATCCTCCACACATTCGAGTTTTCTAGGAAGAAAGCTCCAGAAACCTGAGAAAACATGATATTTGTATTTGTAATCATGACATTGGATTCATTTGCTGAACAGAAAGATTGTGCTTTTCTCCAAAACTACTCTCACGGTGATTTTATGGTTAAATTTCACCCAGGTACTGCAACATTTTGTCCAGATTCTCTGGATGAAAAGAAAACTATCTAGTGTGTTGTGGCTATCTCAATCACAGATCTTGCTACAGCCTCTGTGTTTGTTTGTGTTTTCTGGACATTCTCTATGGACTTTACGGTTTTGAATGCATTTTAGCAGGACCCTTTTTGTTTTCTACCTGGCAAATGCTAATTGGTTCCACCTGGAGTCAAATCCTCCACACATTCGAGTTTTCTAGGGAGAAAGCTTCAGAATCCTGAGAAAACATGATATTTCTTTGTGTAAACATGACATTGGATGCATTTGCCGAACAGGAAGATTGTGCTTTTCTCCAAAACCACTTTCTCGGTGATTTTTGGTTAAATTTCACCCGAAATCCACAACAATTTCTCCAGATACTCCTGGATGAAAACAAATCTATCTGGTATATTGTGGCTATCTCAATCCCAGATCTTGCTACAGCCTCTGTGTGTGTTTGTGTTTTCTGGACATTCTCTATGGACTTTACGGTTTTGAATGCATTTTAGCATGTAAGATTTTCTTTTCAGCTGGCAAACGCTAATTGGTTCCACCTGGAGTCAAATCCTCCACACATTTGAGTTTTCTAGGAAGAAAGCTCCAGAAACCTGAGAATACATGATATTTGTATTTGTAAACATGACATTGGATGCATTTGCTGAACAGAAAGCTTGTGCTTTTCTCCAAAACCACTTTCACGGTGATTTTTGGTTAAATTTCACCCGAAATCCACAACAATTTCTCCAGATACTCCTGGATGAAAAGAAAACTATCTGGTGTGTTGTGGCTATCTCAATCCCAGATCTTGCTGCAGCCTCTGTGTGTGTTTGTGTTTTCTGGACATTCTCTATGGGCTTTACAGTTCTCAATGCATTTTAGCATGTAAGATTTGTTTTCAGCTGGCAAACGCTAATTGGTTCCACCTGGAGTCAAATCCTCCACACATTCGAGTTTTCTAGGAAGAAAACTCCAGAAACCTGAGAAAACATGATATTTGTATTTGTAAACATGACATTCGATGCATTTGCTGAACAGGAAGATTGTGCTTCTCTCTAAAACCACTTTCACGGTGATTTATTGGTTAAATTTTACTTCAAAACTACAAAAATTTGTTCAGATACTCCTCGATGAAAACAAAAAACTATCTGGTGATTTGTAGCTATCTCAATCCCAGATCTTGCTACAGCATTTGTGTGTGTTTGTGTTTTCTGGATATTCTCTATGGACTTTAAGGTTTTGAATGCATTTTAGCAGGACCCTTTTTGTTTTCTGCTGGCAAACGCTAATTGGTTCCACCTGGAGTCAAATCCACCACACATTCGAGTTTTCTAGGAAGAAAGCTTCAGAAACCTGAGAAAACATGATATTTTTGTTTGTAAACATGACATTGGATGCTTTTGCCGAACTGGAAGATTGTGCTTTTCTCCAAAACCACTTTCACGGTGATTTTTCGTTAAATTTCATCCGAAATGCACAACAATTTGTCCAGATACTCCTGGATGAAAACAAAACTATCTGGTGTGTTGTGGCTATCTCAATCCCAGATCTTGCTACAGCCTCTGTGTGTGTTTGTGTTTTCTGGACATTCTCTATGGACTTTATGGTTTTGAATGCATTTTAGCAGGACCGTTTTTTTTTTCTGCTGGCAAACGCTAATTGGTTCCACCTGGAGTCAAATCCTCCACACATTCGAGTTTTCTAGGAAGAAAGCTTCAGAAACCTGAGAAAACATGATATTTGTATTTGTAAACATGACATTGGATGCATTTGCCGAACAGGAAGATTGTGCTTTTCTCCAAAACCACTTTCACGGTGATTTTTGGTTAAAATTCACCCAACATCCACAACATTTTGTCGAGATATCCTGGATGAAAACAAAACTATCTGGTGTGTTGTGGCTATCTCAATCCCAGATCTTGCTATAGCCTCTGTGTTTGTTTGTATTTTCTGGACATTCTGTATGGACTTTAAGGTTTTGAATGCATTTTAGCATGTAAGTTTTTGTTTTCAGTTGGCAAACGCTAATTGGTTCCACCTGGAGTCAAATCCTCAACATATTCGAGTTTTCTAGGAAGAAAGCTTCAGAAACCTGAGAAAACATGATACTTCTTTCTGCAAACATGACATTAGATTCATTTGCTGAACATAAAGATTGTGATTTTCTCCAAAACCACTTTCACGGTGATTTTTGGTTAAATTTCACCCTAAATCCACAACAATTTCTCCAGATACTCCTGGATGAAAACAAAACTATCTGGTGTGTTGTGGCTATCTCAATCCCAAATCTTGCTGCAACCTCTGGGTGTGTTTGTGTTTTCTGGACATTCTCTATGGACTTTACGGTTTTGAATGCATTTTAGCTTGTAAGTTTTTGTTTTTAGCTGGCAAACGCTAATTGGTTCCACCTGGAGTCAAATCCTCCACACATTCGAGTTTTCTAGGAAGAAAGCTCCAGAAACCTGAGAAAACATGATATTTGTATTTGTAATCATGACATAGGATTCATTTGCTGAACAGGAAGATTGTGCTTTTCTCCAAAACCACTTTCACGGTGATTTTTGGTTAAATTTCACCGGGATACTACAACATTTTGTCCAGATACTCTGGATGAAAAGAAAACTATCTGGTGTGTTGTGGCTATCTCAATCCCAGATCTTGCTGCAGCCTCTGTGTGTGTTTGTGTTTTCTGGACATTCTCTATGGACTTTACGGTTTTGAATGCATTTTAGCAGGACCCTTTTTGTTTTCTACCTGGCAAATGCTAATTGGTTCCACCTGGAGTCAAATCCTCCACACATTCGAGTTTTCTAGGAAGAAAGCTCCAGAAACCTGAGAAAACATGATATTTGTATTTGTAATCATGACATTGGATTCATTTGCTGAACAGAAAGATTGTGCTTTTCTCCAAAACTACTCTCACGGTGATTTTATGGTTAAATTTCACCCAGGTACTGCAACATTTTGTCCAGATTCTCTGGATGAAAAGAAAACTATCTAGTGTGTTGTGGCTATCTCAATCACAGATCTTGCTACAGCCTCTGTGTTTGTTTGTGTTTTCTGGACATTCTCTATGGACTTTACGGTTTTGAATGCATTTTAGCAGGACCCTTTTTGTTTTCTACCTGGCAAATGCTAATTGGTTCCACCTGGAGTCAAATCCTCCACACATTCGAGTTTTCTAGGGAGAAAGCTTCAGAATCCTGAGAAAACATGATATTTCTTTGTGTAAACATGACATTGGATGCATTTGCCGAACAGGAAGATTGTGCTTTTCTCCAAAACCACTTTCACGGTGATTTTTGGTTAAATTTCACCCGAAATCCACAACAATTTCTCCAGATACTCCTGGATGAAAACAAATCTATCTGGTATATTGTGGCTATCTCAATCCCAGATCTTGCTACAGCCTCTGTGTGTGTTTGTGTTTTCTGGACATTCTCTATGGACTTTACGGTTTTGAATGCATTTTAGCATGTAAGATTTTCTTTTCAGCTGGCAAACGCTAATTGGTTCCACCTGGAGTCAAATCCTCCACACATTTGAGTTTTCTAGGAAGAAAGCTCCAGAAACCTGAGAATACATGATATTTGTATTTGTAAACATGACATTGGATGCATTTGCTGAACAGAAAGCTTGTGCTTTTCTCCAAAACCACTTTCACGGTGATTTTTGGTTAAATTTCACCCGAAATCCACAACAATTTCTCCAGATACTCCTGGATGAAAAGAAAACTATCTGGTGTGTTGTGGCTATCTCAATCCCAGATCTTGCTGCAGCCTCTGTGTGTGTTTGTGTTTTCTGGACATTCTCTATGGGCTTTACAGTTCTCAATGCATTTTAGCATGTAAGATTTGTTTTCAGCTGGCAAACGCTAATTGGTTCCACCTGGAGTCAAATCCTCCACACATTCGAGTTTTCTAGGAAGAAAACTCCAGAAACCTGAGAAAACATGATATTTGTATTTGTAAACATGACATTCGATGCATTTGCTGAACAGGAAGATTGTGCTTCTCTCTAAAACCACTTTCACGGTGATTTATTGGTTAAATTTTACTTCAAAACTACAAAAATTTGTTCAGATACTCCTCGATGAAAACAAAAAACTATCTGGTGATTTGTAGCTATCTCAATCCCAGATCTTGCTACAGCATTTGTGTGTGTTTGTGTTTTCTGGATATTCTCTATGGACTTTAAGGTTTTGAATGCATTTTAGCAGGACCCTTTTTGTTTTCTGCTGGCAAACGCTAATTGGTTCCACCTGGAGTCAAATCCACCACACATTCGAGTTTTCTAGGAAGAAAGCTTCAGAAACCTGAGAAAACATGATATTTTTGTTTGTAAACATGACATTGGATGCTTTTGCCGAACTGGAAGATTGTGCTTTTCTCCAAAACCACTTTCACGGTGATTTTTCGTTAAATTTCATCCGAAATGCACAACAATTTGTCCAGATACTCCTGGATGAAAACAAAACTATCTGGTGTGTTGTGGCTATCTCAATCCCAGATCTTGCTACAGCCTCTGTGTGTGTTTGTGTTTTCTGGACATTCTCTATGGACTTTATGGTTTTGAATGCATTTTAGCAGGACCGTTTTTTTTTTCTGCTGGCAAACGCTAATTGGTTCCACCTGGAGTCAAATCCTCCACACATTCGAGTTTTCTAGGAAGAAAGCTTCAGAAACCTGAGAAAACATGATATTTGTATTTGTAAACATGACATTGGATGCATTTGCCGAACAGGAAGATTGTGCTTTTCTCCAAAACCACTTTCACGGTGATTTTTGGTTAAAATTCACCCAACATCCACAACATTTTGTCGAGATATCCTGGATGAAAACAAAACTATCTGGTGTGTTGTGGCTATCTCAATCCCAGATCTTGCTATAGCCTCTGTGTTTGTTTGTATTTTCTGGACATTCTGTATGGACTTTAAGGTTTTGAATGCATTTTAGCATGTAAGTTTTTGTTTTCAGTTGGCAAACGCTAATTGGTTCCACCTGGAGTCAAATCCTCAACATATTCGAGTTTTCTAGGAAGAAAGCTTCAGAAACCTGAGAAAACATGATACTTCTTTCTGCAAACATGACATTAGATTCATTTGCTGAACATAAAGATTGTGATTTTCTCCAAAACCACTTTCACGGTGATTTTTGGTTAAATTTCACCCTAAATCCACAACAATTTCTCCAGATACTCCTGGATGAAAACAAAACTATCTGGTGTGTTGTGGCTATCTCAATCCCAAATCTTGCTGCAACCTCTGGGTGTGTTTGTGTTTTCTGGACATTCTCTATGGACTTTACGGTTTTGAATGCATTTTAGCTTGTAAGTTTTTGTTTTTAGCTGGCAAACGCTAATTGGTTCCACCTGGAGTCAAATCCTCCACACATTCGAGTTTTCTAGGAAGAAAGCTCCAGAAACCTGAGAAAACATGATATTTGTATTTGTAATCATGACATAGGATTCATTTGCTGAACAGGAAGATTGTGCTTTTCTCCAAAACCACTTTCACGGTGATTTTTGGTTAAATTTCACCGGGATACTACAACATTTTGTCCAGATACTCTGGATGAAAAGAAAACTATCTGGTGTGTTGTGGCTATCTCAATCCCAGATCTTGCTGCAGCCTCTGTGTGTGTTTGTGTTTTCTGGACATTCTCTATGGACTTTACGGTTTTGAATGCATTTTAGCAGGACCCTTTTTGTTTTCTACCTGGCAAATGCTAATTGGTTCCACCTGGAGTCAAATCCTCCACACATTCGAGTTTTCTAGGAAGAAAGCTCCAGAAACCTGAGAAAACATGATATTTGTATTTGTAATCATGACATTGGATTCATTTGCTGAACAGAAAGATTGTGCTTTTCTCCAAAACTACTCTCACGGTGATTTTATGGTTAAATTTCACCCAGGTACTGCAACATTTTGTCCAGATTCTCTGGATGAAAAGAAAACTATCTAGTGTGTTGTGGCTATCTCAATCACAGATCTTGCTACAGCCTCTGTGTTTGTTTGTGTTTTCTGGACATTCTCTATGGACTTTACGGTTTTGAATGCATTTTAGCAGGACCCTTTTTGTTTTCTACCTGGCAAATGCTAATTGGTTCCACCTGGAGTCAAATCCTCCACACATTCGAGTTTTCTAGGGAGAAAGCTTCAGAATCCTGAGAAAACATGATATTTCTTTGTGTAAACATGACATTGGATGCATTTGCCGAACAGGAAGATTGTGCTTTTCTCCAAAACCACTTTCACGGTGATTTTTGGTTAAATTTCACCCGAAATCCACAACAATTTCTCCAGATACTCCTGGATGAAAACAAATCTATCTGGTATATTGTGGCTATCTCAATCCCAGATCTTGCTACAGCCTCTGTGTGTGTTTGTGTTTTCTGGATATTCTCTATGGACTTTAAGGTTTTGAATGCATTTTAGCAGGACCCTGTTTCTTTTCCGCTGGCAAACGCTAATTGGTTCCACCTGGAGTCAAATCCTCCACACATTTGAGTTTTCTAGGAAGAAAGCTCCAGAAACCTGAGAATACATGATATTTGTATTTGTAAACATGACATTGGATGCATTTGCTGAACAGAAAGCTTGTGCTTTTCTCCAAAACCACTTTCACGGTGATTTTTGGTTAAATTTCACCCGAAATCCACAACAATTTCTCCAGATACTCCTGGATGAAAAGAAAACTATCTGGTGTGTTGTGGCTATCTCAATCCCAGATCTTGCTGCAGCCTCTGTGTGTGTTTGTGTTTTCTGGACATTCTCTATGGGCTTTACAGTTCTCAATGCATTTTAGCATGTAAGATTTGTTTTCAGCTGGCAAACGCTAATTGGTTCCACCTGGAGTCAAATCCTCCACACATTCGAGTTTTCTAGGAAGAAAACTCCAGAAACCTGAGAAAACATGATATTTGTATTTGTAAACATGACATTCGATGCATTTGCTGAACAGGAAGATTGTGCTTCTCTCTAAAACCACTTTCACGGTGATTTATTGGTTAAATTTTACTTCAAAACTACAAAAATTTGTTCAGATACTCCTCGATGAAAACAAAAAACTATCTGGTGATTTGTAGCTATCTCAATCCCAGATCTTGCTACAGCATTTGTGTGTGTTTGTGTTTTCTGGATATTCTCTATGGACTTTAAGGTTTTGAATGCATTTTAGCAGGACCCTTTTTGTTTTCTGCTGGCAAACGCTAATTGGTTCCACCTGGAGTCAAATCCACCACACATTCGAGTTTTCTAGGAAGAAAGCTTCAGAAACCTGAGAAAACATGATATTTTTGTTTGTAAACATGACATTGGATGCTTTTGCCGAACTGGAAGATTGTGCTTTTCTCCAAAACCACTTTCACGGTGATTTTTCGTTAAATTTCATCCGAAATGCACAACAATTTGTCCAGATACTCCTGGATGAAAACAAAACTATCTGGTGTGTTGTGGCTATCTCAATCCCAGATCTTGCTACAGCCTCTGTGTGTGTTTGTGTTTTCTGGACATTCTCTATGGACTTTATGGTTTTGAATGCATTTTAGCAGGACCGTTTTTTTTTTCTGCTGGCAAACGCTAATTGGTTCCACCTGGAGTCAAATCCTCCACACATTCGAGTTTTCTAGGAAGAAAGCTTCAGAAACCTGAGAAAACATGATATTTGTATTTGTAAACATGACATTGGATGCATTTGCCGAACAGGAAGATTGTGCTTTTCTCCAAAACCACTTTCACGGTGATTTTTGGTTAAAATTCACCCAACATCCACAACATTTTGTCGAGATATCCTGGATGAAAACAAAACTATCTGGTGTGTTGTGGCTATCTCAATCCCAGATCTTGCTATAGCCTCTGTGTTTGTTTGTATTTTCTGGACATTCTGTATGGACTTTAAGGTTTTGAATGCATTTTAGCATGTAAGTTTTTGTTTTCAGTTGGCAAACGCTAATTGGTTCCACCTGGAGTCAAATCCTCAACATATTCGAGTTTTCTAGGAAGAAAGCTTCAGAAACCTGAGAAAACATGATACTTCTTTCTGCAAACATGACATTAGATTCATTTGCTGAACATAAAGATTGTGATTTTCTCCAAAACCACTTTCACGGTGATTTTTGGTTAAATTTCACCCTAAATCCACAACAATTTCTCCAGATACTCCTGGATGAAAACAAAACTATCTGGTGTGTTGTGGCTATCTCAATCCCAAATCTTGCTGCAACCTCTGGGTGTGTTTGTGTTTTCTGGACATTCTCTATGGACTTTACGGTTTTGAATGCATTTTAGCTTGTAAGTTTTTGTTTTTAGCTGGCAAACGCTAATTGGTTCCACCTGGAGTCAAATCCTCCACACATTCGAGTTTTCTAGGAAGAAAGCTCCAGAAACCTGAGAAAACATGATATTTGTATTTGTAATCATGACATAGGATTCATTTGCTGAACAGGAAGATTGTGCTTTTCTCCAAAACCACTTTCACGGTGATTTTTGGTTAAATTTCACCGGGATACTACAACATTTTGTCCAGATACTCTGGATGAAAAGAAAACTATCTGGTGTGTTGTGGCTATCTCAATCCCAGATCTTGCTGCAGCCTCTGTGTGTGTTTGTGTTTTCTGGACATTCTCTATGGACTTTACGGTTTTGAATGCATTTTAGCAGGACCCTTTTTGTTTTCTACCTGGCAAATGCTAATTGGTTCCACCTGGAGTCAAATCCTCCACACATTCGAGTTTTCTAGGAAGAAAGCTCCAGAAACCTGAGAAAACATGATATTTGTATTTGTAATCATGACATTGGATTCATTTGCTGAACAGAAAGATTGTGCTTTTCTCCAAAACTACTCTCACGGTGATTTTATGGTTAAATTTCACCCAGGTACTGCAACATTTTGTCCAGATTCTCTGGATGAAAAGAAAACTATCTAGTGTGTTGTGGCTATCTCAATCACAGATCTTGCTACAGCCTCTGTGTTTGTTTGTGTTTTCTGGACATTCTCTATGGACTTTACGGTTTTGAATGCATTTTAGCAGGACCCTTTTTGTTTTCTACCTGGCAAATGCTAATTGGTTCCACCTGGAGTCAAATCCTCCACACATTCGAGTTTTCTAGGGAGAAAGCTTCAGAATCCTGAGAAAACATGATATTTCTTTGTGTAAACATGACATTGGATGCATTTGCCGAACAGGAAGATTGTGCTTTTCTCCAAAACCACTTTCACGGTGATTTTTGGTTAAATTTCACCCGAAATCCACAACAATTTCTCCAGATACTCCTGGATGAAAACAAATCTATCTGGTATATTGTGGCTATCTCAATCCCAGATCTTGCTACAGCCTCTGTGTGTGTTTGTGTTTTCTGGACATTCTCTATGGACTTTACGGTTTTGAATGCATTTTAGCATGTAAGATTTTCTTTTCAGCTGGCAAACGCTAATTGGTTCCACCTGGAGTCAAATCCTCCACACATTTGAGTTTTCTAGGAAGGAAAGCTCCAGAACCTGAGAATACATGATATTTGTATTTGTAAACATGACATTGGATGCATTTGCTGAACAGAAAGCTTGTGCTTTTCTCCAAAACCACTTTCACGGTGATTTTTGGTTAAATTTCACCCGAAATCCACAACAATTTCTCCAGATACTCCTGGATGAAAAGAAAACTATCTGGTGTGTTGTGGCTATCTCAATCCCAGATCTTGCTGCAGCCTCTGTGTGTGTTTGTGTTTTCTGGACATTCTCTATGGGCTTTACAGTTCTCAATGCATTTTAGCATGTAAGATTTGTTTTCAGCTGGCAAACGCTAATTGGTTCCACCTGGAGTCAAATCCTCCACACATTCGAGTTTTCTAGGAAGAAAACTCCAGAAACCTGAGAAAACATGATATTTGTATTTGTAAACATGACATTCGATGCATTTGCTGAACAGGAAGATTGTGCTTCTCTCTAAAACCACTTTCACGGTGATTTATTGGTTAAATTTTACTTCAAAACTACAAAAATTTGTTCAGATACTCCTCGATGAAAACAAAAAACTATCTGGTGATTTGTAGCTATCTCAATCCCAGATCTTGCTACAGCATTTGTGTGTGTTTGTGTTTTCTGGATATTCTCTATGGACTTTAAGGTTTGAATGCATTTTAGCAGGACCCTTTTTGTTTTCTGCTGGCAAACGCTAATTGGTTTCCACCTGGAGTCAAATCCACCACACATTCGAGTTTTCTAGGAAGAAAGCTTCAGAAACCTGAGAAAACATGATATTTTTGTTTGTAAACATGACATTGGATGCTTTTGCCGAACTGGAAGATTGTGCTTTTCTCCAAAACCACTTTCACGGTGATTTTTTCGTTAAATTTCATCCGAAATGCACAACAATTTGTCCAGATACTCCTGGATGAAAACAAAACTATCTGGTGTGTTGTGGCTATCTCAATCCAGATCTTGCTACAGCCTCTGTGTGTGTTTGTGTTTTCTGGACATTCTCTATGGACTTTATGGTTTTGAATGCATTTTAGCAGGACCGTTTTTTTTTCTGCTGGCAAACGCTAATTGGTTCCACCTGGAGTCAAATCCTCCACACAATTCGAGTTTTCTAGGAAGAAAGCTTCAGAAACCTGAGAAAACATGATATTTGTATTTGTAAACATGACATTGGATGCATTTGCCGAACAGGAAGATTGTGCTTTTCTCCAAAACCACTTTCACGGTGATTTTTGGTTAAAATTCACCCAACATCCACAACATTTTGTCGAGATATCCTGGATGAAAACAAAACTATCTGGTGTGTTGTGGCTATCTCAATCCCAGATCTTGCTATAGCCTCTGTGTTTGTTTGTATTTTCTGGACATTCTGTATGGACTTTAAGGTTTTGAATGCATTTTAGCATGTAAGTTTTTGTTTTCAGTTGGCAAACGCTAATTGGTTCCACCTGGAGTCAAATCCTCAACATATTCGAGTTTTCTAGGAAGAAAGCTTCAGAAACCTGAGAAAACATGATACTTCTTTCTGCAAACATGACATTAGATTCATTTGCTGAACATAAAGATTGTGATTTTCTCCAAAACCACTTTCACGGTGATTTTTGGTTAAATTTCACCCTAAATCCACAACAATTTCTCCAGATACTCCTGGATGAAAACAAAACTATCTGGTGTGTTGTGGCTATCTCAATCCCAAATCTTGCTGCAACCTCTGGGTGTGTTTGTGTTTTCTGGACATTCTCTATGGACTTTACGGTTTTGAATGCATTTTAGCTTGTAAGTTTTTGTTTTTAGCTGGCAAACGCTAATTGGTTCCACCTGGAGTCAAATCCTCCACACATTCGAGTTTTCTAGGAAGAAAGCTCCAGAAACCTGAGAAAACATGATATTTGTATTTGTAATCATGACATAGGATTCATTTGCTGAACAGGAAGATTGTGCTTTTCTCCAAAACCACTTTCACGGTGATTTTTGGTTAAATTTCACCGGGATACTACAACATTTTGTCCAGATACTCTGGATGAAAAGAAAACTATCTGGTGTGTTGTGGCTATCTCAATCCCAGATCTTGCTGCAGCCTCTGTGTGTGTTTGTGTTTTCTGGACATTCTCTATGGACTTTACGGTTTTGAATGCATTTTAGCAGGACCCTTTTTGTTTTCTACCTGGCAAATGCTAATTGGTTCCACCTGGAGTCAAATCCTCCACACATTCGAGTTTTCTAGGAAGAAAGCTCCAGAAACCTGAGAAAACATGATATTTGTATTTGTAATCATGACATTGGATTCATTTGCTGAACAGAAAGATTGTGCTTTTCTCCAAAACTACTCTCACGGTGATTTTATGGTTAAATTTCACCCAGGTACTGCAACATTTTGTCCAGATTCTCTGGATGAAAAGAAAACTATCTAGTGTGTTGTGGCTATCTCAATCACAGATCTTGCTACAGCCTCTGTGTTTGTTTGTGTTTTCTGGACATTCTCTATGGACTTTACGGTTTTGAATGCATTTTAGCAGGACCCTTTTTGTTTTCTACCTGGCAAATGCTAATTGGTTCCACCTGGAGTCAAATCCTCCACACATTCGAGTTTTCTAGGGAGAAAGCTTCAGAATCCTGAGAAAACATGATATTTCTTTGTGTAAACATGACATTGGATGCATTTGCCGAACAGGAAGATTGTGCTTTTCTCCAAAACCACTTTCACGGTGATTTTTGGTTAAATTTCACCCGAAATCCACAACAATTTCTCCAGATACTCCTGGATGAAAACAAATCTATCTGGTATATTGTGGCTATCTCAATCCCAGATCTTGCTACAGCCTCTGTGTGTGTTTGTGTTTTCTGGACATTCTCTATGGACTTTACGGTTTTGAATGCATTTTAGCATGTAAGATTTTCTTTTCAGCTGGCAAACGCTAATTGGTTCCACCTGGAGTCAAATCCTCCACACATTTGAGTTTTCTAGGAAGAAAGCTCCAGAAACCTGAGAATACATGATATTTGTATTTGTAAACATGACATTGGATGCATTTGCTGAACAGAAAGCTTGTGCTTTTCTCCAAAACCACTTTCACGGTGATTTTTGGTTAAATTTCACCCGAAATCCACAACAATTTCTCCAGATACTCCTGGATGAAAAGAAAACTATCTGGTGTGTTGTGGCTATCTCAATCCCAGATCTTGCTGCAGCCTCTGTGTGTGTTTGTGTTTTCTGGACATTCTCTATGGGCTTTACAGTTCTCAATGCATTTTAGCATGTAAGATTTGTTTTCAGCTGGCAAACGCTAATTGGTTCCACCTGGAGTCAAATCCTCCACACATTCGAGTTTTCTAGGAAGAAAACTCCAGAAACCTGAGAAAACATGATATTTGTATTTGTAAACATGACATTCGATGCATTTGCTGAACAGGAAGATTGTGCTTCTCTCTAAAACCACTTTCACGGTGATTTATTGGTTAAATTTTACTTCAAAACTACAAAAATTTGTTCAGATACTCCTCGATGAAAACAAAAAACTATCTGGTGATTTGTAGCTATCTCAATCCCAGATCTTGCTACAGCATTTGTGTGTGTTTGTGTTTTCTGGATATTCTCTATGGACT
This sequence comes from Oryctolagus cuniculus, assembly GCF_964237555.1. Taxonomy (NCBI): domain Eukaryota; kingdom Metazoa; phylum Chordata; class Mammalia; order Lagomorpha; family Leporidae; genus Oryctolagus; species Oryctolagus cuniculus. The sequence goes on from NW_027208265.1 coordinate 110,292, forward strand.
TTAAGGTTTTGAATGCATTTTAGCAGGACCCTTTTTGTTTTCTGCTGGCAAACGCTAATTGGTTCCACCTGGAGTCAAATCCACCACACATTCGAGTTTTCTAGGAAGAAAGCTTCAGAAACCTGAGAAAACATGATATTTTTGTTTGTAAACATGACATTGGATGCTTTTGCCGAACTGGAAGATTGTGCTTTTCTCCAAAACCACTTTCACGGTGATTTTTCGTTAAATTTCATCCGAAATGCACAACAATTTGTCCAGATACTCCTGGATGAAAACAAAACTATCTGGTGTGTTGTGGCTATCTCAATCCCAGATCTTGCTACAGCCTCTGTGTGTGTTTGTGTTTTCTGGACATTCTCTATGGACTTTATGGTTTTGAATGCATTTTAGCAGGACCGTTTTTTTTTTCTGCTGGCAAACGCTAATTGGTTCCACCTGGAGTCAAATCCTCCACACATTCGAGTTTTCTAGGAAGAAAGCTTCAGAAACCTGAGAAAACATGATATTTGTATTTGTAAACATGACATTGGATGCATTTGCCGAACAGGAAGATTGTGCTTTTCTCCAAAACCACTTTCACGGTGATTTTTGGTTAAAATTCACCCAACATCCACAACATTTTGTCGAGATATCCTGGATGAAAACAAAACTATCTGGTGTGTTGTGGCTATCTCAATCCCAGATCTTGCTATAGCCTCTGTGTTTGTTTGTATTTTCTGGACATTCTGTATGGACTTTAAGGTTTTGAATGCATTTTAGCATGTAAGTTTTTGTTTTCAGTTGGCAAACGCTAATTGGTTCCACCTGGAGTCAAATCCTCAACATATTCGAGTTTTCTAGGAAGAAAGCTTCAGAAACCTGAGAAAACATGATACTTCTTTCTGCAAACATGACATTAGATTCATTTGCTGAACATAAAGATTGTGATTTTCTCCAAAACCACTTTCACGGTGATTTTTGGTTAAATTTCACCCTAAATCCACAACAATTTCTCCAGATACTCCTGGATGAAAACAAAACTATCTGGTGTGTTGTGGCTATCTCAATCCCAAATCTTGCTGCAACCTCTGGGTGTGTTTGTGTTTTCTGGACATTCTCTATGGACTTTACGGTTTTGAATGCATTTTAGCTTGTAAGTTTTTGTTTTTAGCTGGCAAACGCTAATTGGTTCCACCTGGAGTCAAATCCTCCACACATTCGAGTTTTCTAGGAAGAAAGCTCCAGAAACCTGAGAAAACATGATATTTGTATTTGTAATCATGACATAGGATTCATTTGCTGAACAGGAAGATTGTGCTTTTCTCCAAAACCACTTTCACGGTGATTTTTGGTTAAATTTCACCGGGATACTACAACATTTTGTCCAGATACTCTGGATGAAAAGAAAACTATCTGGTGTGTTGTGGCTATCTCAATCCCAGATCTTGCTGCAGCCTCTGTGTGTGTTTGTGTTTTCTGGACATTCTCTATGGACTTTACGGTTTTGAATGCATTTTAGCAGGACCCTTTTTGTTTTCTACCTGGCAAATGCTAATTGGTTCCACCTGGAGTCAAATCCTCCACACATTCGAGTTTTCTAGGAAGAAAGCTCCAGAAACCTGAGAAAACATGATATTTGTATTTGTAATCATGACATTGGATTCATTTGCTGAACAGAAAGATTGTGCTTTTCTCCAAAACTACTCTCACGGTGATTTTATGGTTAAATTTCACCCAGGTACTGCAACATTTTGTCCAGATTCTCTGGATGAAAAGAAAACTATCTAGTGTGTTGTGGCTATCTCAATCACAGATCTTGCTACAGCCTCTGTGTTTGTTTGTGTTTTCTGGACATTCTCTATGGACTTTACGGTTTTGAATGCATTTTAGCAGGACCCTTTTTGTTTTCTACCTGGCAAATGCTAATTGGTTCCACCTGGAGTCAAATCCTCCACACATTCGAGTTTTCTAGGGAGAAAGCTTCAGAATCCTGAGAAAACATGATATTTCTTTGTGTAAACATGACATTGGATGCATTTGCCGAACAGGAAGATTGTGCTTTTCTCCAAAACCACTTTCACGGTGATTTTTGGTTAAATTTCACCCGAAATCCACAACAATTTCTCCAGATACTCCTGGATGAAAACAAATCTATCTGGTATATTGTGGCTATCTCAATCCCAGATCTTGCTACAGCCTCTGTGTGTGTTTGTGTTTTCTGGACATTCTCTATGGACTTTACGGTTTTGAATGCATTTTAGCATGTAAGATTTTCTTTTCAGCTGGCAAACGCTAATTGGTTCCACCTGGAGTCAAATCCTCCACACATTTGAGTTTTCTAGGAAGAAAGCTCCAGAAACCTGAGAATACATGATATTTGTATTTGTAAACATGACATTGGATGCATTTGCTGAACAGAAAGCTTGTGCTTTTCTCCAAAACCACTTTCACGGTGATTTTTGGTTAAATTTCACCCGAAATCCACAACAATTTCTCCAGATACTCCTGGATGAAAAGAAAACTATCTGGTGTGTTGTGGCTATCTCAATCCCAGATCTTGCTGCAGCCTCTGTGTGTGTTTGTGTTTTCTGGACATTCTCTATGGGCTTTACAGTTCTCAATGCATTTTAGCATGTAAGATTTGTTTTCAGCTGGCAAACGCTAATTGGTTCCACCTGGAGTCAAATCCTCCACACATTCGAGTTTTCTAGGAAGAAAACTCCAGAAACCTGAGAAAACATGATATTTGTATTTGTAAACATGACATTCGATGCATTTGCTGAACAGGAAGATTGTGCTTCTCTCTAAAACCACTTTCACGGTGATTTATTGGTTAAATTTTACTTCAAAACTACAAAAATTTGTTCAGATACTCCTCGATGAAAACAAAAAACTATCTGGTGATTTGTAGCTATCTCAATCCCAGATCTTGCTACAGCATTTGTGTGTGTTTGTGTTTTCTGGATATTCTCTATGGACTTTAAGGTTTTGAATGCATTTTAGCAGGACCCTTTTTGTTTTCTGCTGGCAAACGCTAATTGGTTCCACCTGGAGTCAAATCCACCACACATTCGAGTTTTCTAGGAAGAAAGCTTCAGAAACCTGAGAAAACATGATATTTTTGTTTGTAAACATGACATTGGATGCTTTTGCCGAACTGGAAGATTGTGCTTTTCTCCAAAACCACTTTCACGGTGATTTTTCGTTAAATTTCATCCGAAATGCACAACAATTTGTCCAGATACTCCTGGATGAAAACAAAACTATCTGGTGTGTTGTGGCTATCTCAATCCCAGATCTTGCTACAGCCTCTGTGTGTGTTTGTGTTTTCTGGACATTCTCTATGGACTTTATGGTTTTGAATGCATTTTAGCAGGACCGTTTTTTTTTTCTGCTGGCAAACGCTAATTGGTTCCACCTGGAGTCAAATCCTCCACACATTCGAGTTTTCTAGGAAGAAAGCTTCAGAAACCTGAGAAAACATGATATTTGTATTTGTAAACATGACATTGGATGCATTTGCCGAACAGGAAGATTGTGCTTTTCTCCAAAACCACTTTCACGGTGATTTTTGGTTAAAATTCACCCAACATCCACAACATTTTGTCGAGATATCCTGGATGAAAACAAAACTATCTGGTGTGTTGTGGCTATCTCAATCCCAGATCTTGCTATAGCCTCTGTGTTTGTTTGTATTTTCTGGACATTCTGTATGGACTTTAAGGTTTTGAATGCATTTTAGCATGTAAGTTTTTGTTTTCAGTTGGCAAACGCTAATTGGTTCCACCTGGAGTCAAATCCTCAACATATTCGAGTTTTCTAGGAAGAAAGCTTCAGAAACCTGAGAAAACATGATACTTCTTTCTGCAAACATGACATTAGATTCATTTGCTGAACATAAAGATTGTGATTTTCTCCAAAACCACTTTCACGGTGATTTTTGGTTAAATTTCACCCTAAATCCACAACAATTTCTCCAGATACTCCTGGATGAAAACAAAACTATCTGGTGTGTTGTGGCTATCTCAATCCCAAATCTTGCTGCAACCTCTGGGTGTGTTTGTGTTTTCTGGACATTCTCTATGGACTTTACGGTTTTGAATGCATTTTAGCTTGTAAGTTTTTGTTTTTAGCTGGCAAACGCTAATTGGTTCCACCTGGAGTCAAATCCTCCACACATTCGAGTTTTCTAGGAAGAAAGCTCCAGAAACCTGAGAAAACATGATATTTGTATTTGTAATCATGACATAGGATTCATTTGCTGAACAGGAAGATTGTGCTTTTCTCCAAAACCACTTTCACGGTGATTTTTGGTTAAATTTCACCGGGATACTACAACATTTTGTCCAGATACTCTGGATGAAAAGAAAACTATCTGGTGTGTTGTGGCTATCTCAATCCCAGATCTTGCTGCAGCCTCTGTGTGTGTTTGTGTTTTCTGGACATTCTCTATGGACTTTACGGTTTTGAATGCATTTTAGCAGGACCCTTTTTGTTTTCTACCTGGCAAATGCTAATTGGTTCCACCTGGAGTCAAATCCTCCACACATTCGAGTTTTCTAGGAAGAAAGCTCCAGAAACCTGAGAAAACATGATATTTGTATTTGTAATCATGACATTGGATTCATTTGCTGAACAGAAAGATTGTGCTTTTCTCCAAAACTACTCTCACGGTGATTTTATGGTTAAATTTCACCCAGGTACTGCAACATTTTGTCCAGATTCTCTGGATGAAAAGAAAACTATCTAGTGTGTTGTGGCTATCTCAATCACAGATCTTGCTACAGCCTCTGTGTTTGTTTGTGTTTTCTGGACATTCTCTATGGACTTTACGGTTTTGAATGCATTTTAGCAGGACCCTTTTTGTTTTCTACCTGGCAAATGCTAATTGGTTCCACCTGGAGTCAAATCCTCCACACATTCGAGTTTTCTAGGGAGAAAGCTTCAGAATCCTGAGAAAACATGATATTTCTTTGTGTAAACATGACATTGGATGCATTTGCCGAACAGGAAGATTGTGCTTTTCTCCAAAACCACTTTCACGGTGATTTTTGGTTAAATTTCACCCGAAATCCACAACAATTTCTCCAGATACTCCTGGATGAAAACAAATCTATCTGGTATATTGTGGCTATCTCAATCCCAGATCTTGCTACAGCCTCTGTGTGTGTTTGTGTTTTCTGGACATTCTCTATGGACTTTACGGTTTTGAATGCATTTTAGCATGTAAGATTTTCTTTTCAGCTGGCAAACGCTAATTGGTTCCACCTGGAGTCAAATCCTCCACACATTTGAGTTTTCTAGGAAGAAAGCTCCAGAAACCTGAGAATACATGATATTTGTATTTGTAAACATGACATTGGATGCATTTGCTGAACAGAAAGCTTGTGCTTTTCTCCAAAACCACTTTCACGGTGATTTTTGGTTAAATTTCACCCGAAATCCACAACAATTTCTCCAGATACTCCTGGATGAAAAGAAAACTATCTGGTGTGTTGTGGCTATCTCAATCCCAGATCTTGCTGCAGCCTCTGTGTGTGTTTGTGTTTTCTGGACATTCTCTATGGGCTTTACAGTTCTCAATGCATTTTAGCATGTAAGATTTGTTTTCAGCTGGCAAACGCTAATTGGTTCCACCTGGAGTCAAATCCTCCACACATTCGAGTTTTCTAGGAAGAAAACTCCAGAAACCTGAGAAAACATGATATTTGTATTTGTAAACATGACATTCGATGCATTTGCTGAACAGGAAGATTGTGCTTCTCTCTAAAACCACTTTCACGGTGATTTATTGGTTAAATTTTACTTCAAAACTACAAAAATTTGTTCAGATACTCCTCGATGAAAACAAAAAACTATCTGGTGATTTGTAGCTATCTCAATCCCAGATCTTGCTACAGCATTTGTGTGTGTTTGTGTTTTCTGGATATTCTCTATGGACTTTAAGGTTTTGAATGCATTTTAGCAGGACCCTTTTTGTTTTCTGCTGGCAAACGCTAATTGGTTCCACCTGGAGTCAAATCCACCACACATTCGAGTTTTCTAGGAAGAAAGCTTCAGAAACCTGAGAAAACATGATATTTTTGTTTGTAAACATGACATTGGATGCTTTTGCCGAACTGGAAGATTGTGCTTTTCTCCAAAACCACTTTCACGGTGATTTTTCGTTAAATTTCATCCGAAATGCACAACAATTTGTCCAGATACTCCTGGATGAAAACAAAACTATCTGGTGTGTTGTGGCTATCTCAATCCCAGATCTTGCTACAGCCTCTGTGTGTGTTTGTGTTTTCTGGACATTCTCTATGGACTTTATGGTTTTGAATGCATTTTAGCAGGACCGTTTTTTTTTTCTGCTGGCAAACGCTAATTGGTTCCACCTGGAGTCAAATCCTCCACACATTCGAGTTTTCTAGGAAGAAAGCTTCAGAAACCTGAGAAAACATGATATTTGTATTTGTAAACATGACATTGGATGCATTTGCCGAACAGGAAGATTGTGCTTTTCTCCAAAACCACTTTCACGGTGATTTTTGGTTAAAATTCACCCAACATCCACAACATTTTGTCGAGATATCCTGGATGAAAACAAAACTATCTGGTGTGTTGTGGCTATCTCAATCCCAGATCTTGCTATAGCCTCTGTGTTTGTTTGTATTTTCTGGACATTCTGTATGGACTTTAAGGTTTTGAATGCATTTTAGCATGTAAGTTTTTGTTTTCAGTTGGCAAACGCTAATTGGTTCCACCTGGAGTCAAATCCTCAACATATTCGAGTTTTCTAGGAAGAAAGCTTCAGAAACCTGAGAAAACATGATACTTCTTTCTGCAAACATGACATTAGATTCATTTGCTGAACATAAAGATTGTGATTTTCTCCAAAACCACTTTCACGGTGATTTTTGGTTAAATTTCACCCTAAATCCACAACAATTTCTCCAGATACTCCTGGATGAAAACAAAACTATCTGGTGTGTTGTGGCTATCTCAATCCCAAATCTTGCTGCAACCTCTGGGTGTGTTTGTGTTTTCTGGACATTCTCTATGGACTTTACGGTTTTGAATGCATTTTAGCTTGTAAGTTTTTGTTTTTAGCTGGCAAACGCTAATTGGTTCCACCTGGAGTCAAATCCTCCACACATTCGAGTTTTCTAGGAAGAAAGCTCCAGAAACCTGAGAAAACATGATATTTGTATTTGTAATCATGACATAGGATTCATTTGCTGAACAGGAAGATTGTGCTTTTCTCCAAAACCACTTTCACGGTGATTTTTTTGGTTAAATTTCACCCAGATACTACAACATTTTGTCCAGATCCTCTGGATGAAAAGAAAACTATCTGGTGTGTTGTGCTTCTCTCAATCCCAGATCTTGCTATAGACTCTGTGTGTGTTTGTGTTTTCTGGACATTCTCTATGGACTTTAAGGTTTTGAATGCATTTTAGCAGGACCCTTTTTGTTTTCTACCTGGCAAATGCTAATTGGTTCCACCTGGAGTCAAATCCTCCACACATTCGAGTTTTCTAGGAAGAAAGCTTCAGAAACCTGAGAAAACATGATATTTGTATTTGTAAACATGACATTGCATGCATTTGCCGAACAGGAAGATTGTGCTTTTCTCCAAAACCACTTTCACGGTGATTTTTGGTTAAATTTCACCCGAAATGCACAACAATTTGTCCAGATACTCCTGGATGAAAACAAAACTATCTGGTGTGTTGTGGCTATCTCAATCCCAGATCTTGCTACAGCCTCTATGTTTGTTTGTGTTTTCTGGACATTCTCTATGGACTTTACGGTTTTGAATGCATTTTAGCATGTAAGTTTTTGTTTTTAGCTGCGAAACCCTAATTGGTTCCACCTGGAGTCAAATCCTCCACACATTCGAGTTTTCTAGGAAGAAAGCTTCACAAACCTGAGAAAACATGATATTTCTTTGTGTAAACATGACATTGGATGCATTTGCCGAACAGGAAGATTGTGCTTTTCTCCAAAACCACTTTCACGGTGATTTTTGGTTAAATTTCACCCGAAATCCACAACAATTTGTCCAGATACTCCTGGATGAAAACAAATCTATCTGGTATATTGTGGCTATCTCAATCCCAGATCTTGCTACAGCCTCTGTGTGTGTTTGTGCTTTCTGGACATTCTCTATGGACTTTACGGTTTTGAATGCATTTTAGCATGTAAGATTTTCTTTTCAGCTGACAAACGCTAATTGGTTCCACCTGGAGTCAAATCCTCCACACATTTGAGTTTTCTAGGAAGAAAGCTCCAGAAACCTGAGAATACATGATATTTGTATTTGTAAACATGACATTGGATGCATTTGCTGAACAGAAAGCTTGTGCTTTTCTCCAAAACCACTTTCACGGTGATTTTTGGTTAAATTTCACCCGAAATCCACAACAATTTCTCCAGATACTCCTGGATGAATACAAAACTATTTGGTGTGTTGTGGCTATCTCAATCCCAGATCTTCCTGCAGCCTCTGTGTGTGTTTGTGTTTTCTGGACATTCTCTATGGGCTTTACAGTTCTCAATGCATTTTAGCATGTAAGATTTGTTTTCAGCTGGCAAACGCTAATTGGTTCCACCTGGAGTCAAATCCTCCACACATTCGAGTTTTCTAGGAAGAAAACTCCAGAAACCTGAGAAAACATGATATTTGTATTTGTAAACATGACATTCGATGCATTTGCTGAACAGGAAGATTGTGCTTCTCTCTAAAACCACTTTCACGGTGATTTATTGGTTAAATTTTACTTCAAAACTACAAAAATTTGTTCAGATACTCCTCGATGAAAACAAAAAACTATCTGGTGATTTGTAGCTATCTCAATCCCAGATCTTGCTACAGCATTTGTGTGTGTTTGTGTTTTCTGGATATTCTCTATGGACTTTAAGGTTTTGAATGCATTTTAGCAGGACCCTTTTTGTTTTCTGCTGGCAAACGCTAATTGGTTCCACCTGGAGTCAAATCCACCACACATTCGAGTTTTCTAGGAAGAAAGCTTCAGAAACCTGAGAAAACATGATATTTTTGTTTGTAAACATGACATTGGATGCTTTTGCCGAACTGGAAGATTGTGCTTTTCTCCAAAACCACTTTCACGGTGATTTTTCGTTAAATTTCATCCGAAATGCACAACAATTTGTCCAGATACTCCTGGATGAAAACAAAACTATCTGGTGTGTTGTGGCTATCTCAATCCCAGATCTTGCTACAGCCTCTGTGTGTGTTTGTGTTTTCTGGACATTCTCTATGGACTTTATGGTTTTGAATGCATTTTAGCAGGACCGTTTTTGTTTTCTGCTGGCAAACGCTAATTGGTTCCACCTGGAGTCAAATCCTCCACACACTCGAGTTTTCTAGGAAGAAAGCTTCAGAAACCTGAGAAAACATGATATTTGTATTTGTAAACATGACATTGGATGCATTTGCCGAACAGGAAGATTGTGCTTTTCTCCAAAACCACTTTCACTGTGATTTTTGGTTAAAATTCACCCAACATCCACAACATTTTGTCGAGATATCCTGGATGAAAACAAAACTATCTGGTGTGTTGTGGCTATCTCAATCCCAGATCTTGCTATAGCCTCTGTGTTTGTTTGTATTTTCTGGACATTCTGTATGGACTTTAAGGTTTTGAATGCATTTTAGCATGTAAGTTTTTGTTTTCAGTTGGCAAACGCTAATTGGTTCCACCTGGAGTCAAATCCTCAACATATTCGAGTTTTCTAGGAAGAAAGCTTCAGAAACCTGAGAAAACATGATACTTCTTTCTGCAAACATGACATTAGATTCATTTGCTGAACATAAAGATTGTGATTTTCTCCAAAACCACTTTCACGGTGATTTTTGGTTAAATTTCACCCTAAATCCACAACAATTTCTCCAGATACTCCTGGATGAAAACAAAACTATCTGGTGTGTTGTGGCTATCTCAATCCCTGATCTTGCTACAGCCTCTATGTTTGTTTGTGTTTTCTGGACATTCTCTATGGACTTTACGGTTTTGAATGCATTTTAGCATGTAAGTTTTTGTTTTTAGCTGCGAAACCCTAATTGGTTCCACCTGGAGTCAAATCCTCCACACATTCGAGTTTTCTAGGAAGAAAGCTCCAGAAACCTGAGAAAACATGATATTTGTATTTGTAAACATGACATGGGAAACATTTGCTGAACAGAATTATTGTGCTTTTCCCAAAACCACTTTCACGGTGATTGTTGGTTAAATTTCACCGGGATACTACAACATTTTGTCCAGATTCTCTGGATGAAATGAAAACTATCTGGTGTGTTGTGGCTATCTCAATCCCAAATCTTGCTGCAACCTCTGGGTGTGTTTGTGTTTTCTGGACATTCTCTATGGACTTTACGGTTTTGAATGCATTTTAGCTTGTAAGTTTTTGTTTTTAGCTGGCAAACGCTAATTGGTTCCACCTGGAGTCAAATCCTCCACACATTCGAGTTTTCTAGGAAGAAAGCTCCAGAAACCTGAGAAAACATGATATTTGTATTTGTAAACATGACATTGGATGCATTTGCCGACAGGAAGATTGTGCTTTTCTGCAAAACCTCTTTCACGGTGATTTTTTGGTTAAATTTCACCCGAAATCCACAACATTTTGTCCAGATACTCTGGATGAAAACAAAACCATCTAGTGTGTTGTGGCTATCTCAATCCCATATCTTGCTACAGCCTCTGTGTGTGTTTGTGTTTTCTGGACATGCTCTATGGACTTTACGGTTTTGAATGCATTATAGCATGTAAGTTTTTGATTTCAGCTGGCAAACGCTAGTTGGTTATACCTGGAGTCAAATCCTCCACACATTGGAGTTTTCTTGGAAGAAACCTTCAGAAACCTGAGAAAACATGATATTTGTATTTTTAAACATGACATTGCATGCATTTGCCGAACAGGAAGATTGTGCTGTTCTCCAAAACCACTTTCACGGTGATTTTTGGTTAAATTTCACCCGAAATCCACAACAATTTGTCCAGATACTCCTGGATGAAAACAAAACTATTTGGTGTGTTGTGGCTATCTCAATCCCAGATCTTCCTGCAGCCTCTGTGTGTGTTTGTGTTTTCTGGACATTCTCTATGGGCTTTACAGTTTTGAATGCATTTTAGCATGTAAGATTTGTTTTCTACCTGGCAAATGCTAATTGGTTCCACCTGGAGTCAAATCCTCCACACACTCGAGTTTTCTAGGAAGAAAGCTTCACAAACCTGAGAAAACATAATATTTCTTTCTGTAAACATGACATTGGATGCATTTCCTGAATAGGAAGATTGTGCTTTTCTCCAAAATCACTTTCACGGTGATTTTCGGTTAAATTTCACCTGAAATCCACATCAATTTGTCCAGATACTCCTGGATGAAAACAAAACTATCTGGTGTGTTGTGGCTATTTCAATCCCAGATCTAGCTACACCCTCTGTGTGTGTTTGTGTTTTCTGGACATTCTCTATGGACTTTATGGTTTTGAATTCATTTTAGCATGTAAGTTTTTGTTCTCAGCTGGCAAACGCCAATTGTTTCCACCTGCAGTCAAATCCTCCACACATTCGAGTTTTCTAGGAAGAAAGCTTCAGAAACCTGAGAAAACATGATATTTGTATTTCTAAACATGACATTGCATGCATTTGCCGAACAGGAAGATTGTGCTGTTCTCCAAAACCACTTTCATGGTGATTTTTGGTTAAATTTCACTTCAAAACTACAACAATTTGTCCAGATACTCTGGATGAAAACAAAACTATCTGGTGTGTTGTGGCTATCTCAATCCCAGATCTTGCTATAGCCTCTGTGTGTGTTTGTGTTTTCTGGACATTCTCTATGGACTTTACGGTTTTGAATGCATTTTAGCATGTAAGTTTTTGTTTTCAGCTGGCAAACGCTAATTGGTTCCACCTGGAGTCAAATCCTCCACATATTCGAGTTTTCTAGGAAGAAAGCTTCAGAAACCTGAGAAAACATGATACTTCTTTCTGCAAACATGACATTAGATTCATTTGCTGAACAGAAAGATTGTGATTTTCTCCAAAACCACTTTCACGGTGATTTTTGGTTAAATTTCACCCTAAATCCACAACAATTTGTCCAGATACTCCTGGATGAAAACAAAACTATTTGGTGTGTTGTGGCTATCTCAATCCCAGATCTTCCTGCAGCCTCTGTGTGTGTTTGTGTTTTCTGGACATTCTCTATGGGCTTTACAGTTTTGAATGCATTTTAGCATGTAAGATTTGTTTTCAGCTGGCAAATGCTAATTGGTTCCACCTGGAGTCAAATCCTCCACACACTCGAGTTTTCTAGGAAGAAAGCTTCACAAACCTGAGAAAACATGATATTTCTTTGTGTAAACATGACATTGGATGCATTTGCCGAACAGGAAGATTGTGCTTTTCTCCAAAACCACTTTCACGGTGATTTTTGGTTAAATTTCACCCGAAATCCACAACAATTTGTCCAGATACTCCTGGATGAAAACAAATCTATCTGGTATATTGTGGCTATCTCAATCCCAGATCTTGCTACAGCCTCTGTGTGTGTTTGTGTTTTCTGGACATTCTCTATGGACTTTACGGTTTTGAATGCATTTTAGCATGTAAGATTTTGTTTTCAGCTGGCAAACGCTAATTGGTTCTACCTGGAGTCAAATCCACCACACATTCGAGTTTTCTAGGAAGAAAGCTTCAGAAACCTGAGAAAACATGATATTTGTATTTCTAAACATGACATTGCATGCATTTGCCGAACAGGAAGATTGTGCTGTTCTCCAAAACCACTTTCACGGTGATTTTTGGTTAAATTTCACTTCAAAACTACAACAATTTGTCCAGATACTCTGGATGAAAACAAAACTATCTGGTGTGTTGTGGCTATCTCAATCCCAGATCTTGCTATAGCCTCTGTGTGTGTTTGTGTTTTCTGGACATTCTCTATGGACTTTACGGTTTCGAATGCATTTTAGCATGTAAGTTTTTGTTTTCAGCTGGCAAACGCTAATTGGTTCCACCTGGAGTCAAATCCTCCACACATTCGAGTTTTCTAAGAAGAAAGCTCCAGAAACCTGAGAAAACATGATATTTGTATTTGTAAACATGACATGGGAAACATTTGCTGAACAGAATTATTGTGCTTTTCCCAAAACCACTTTCACGGTGATTGTTGGTTAAATTTCACCGGGATACTACAACATTTTGTCCAGATTCTCTGGATGAAATGAAAACTATCTGGTGTGTTGTGGCTATCTCAATCCCAAATCTTGCTGCAACCTCTGGGTGTGTTTGTGTTTTCTGGACATTCTCTATGGACTTTACGGTTTTGAATGCATTTTAGCTTGTAAGTTTTTGTTTTTAGCTGGCAAACGCTAATTGGTTCCACCTGGAGTCAAATCCTCCACACATTCGAGTTTTCTAGGAAGAAAGCTCCAGAAACCTGAGAAAACATGATATTTGTATTTGTAATCATGACATTGGATTCATTTGCTGAACAGGAAGATTGTGCTTTTCTCCAAAACCACTTTCACGGTGATTTTTTTGGTTAAATTTTACCCAGATACTACAACATTTTGTCCAGATCCTCTGGATGAAAAGAAAACTATCTGGTGTGTTGTGCTTCACTCAATCCCAGATCTTGCTATAGACTCTGTGTGTGTTTGTGTTTTCTGGACATTCTCTATGGACTTTAAGGTTTTGAATGCATTTTAGCAGGACCCTTTTTGTTTTCTACCTGGCAAATGCTAATTGGTTCCACCTGGAGTCAAATCCTCCACACATTCGAGTTTTCTAGGAAGAAAGCTTCAGAAACCTGAGAAAACATGATATTTGTATTTGTAAACATGACATTGGATGCATTTGCCGAACAGGAAGATTGTGCTTTTCTCCAAAACCACTTTCACTGTGATTTTTGGTTAAATTTCACCCGAAATCCACAACAATTTGTCCAGATACTCCTGGATGAAAACAAAACTATTTGGTGTGTTGTGGCTATCTCAATCCCAGATCTTCCTGCAGCCTCTGTGTGTGTTTGTGTTTTCTGGACATTCTCTATGGGCTTTACAGTTTTGAATGCATTTTAGCATGTAAGATTTGTTTTCAGCTGGCAAATGCTAATTGGTTCCACCTGGAGTCAAATCCTCCACACACTCGAGTTTTCTAGGAAGAAAGCTTCACAAACCTGAGAAAACATGATATTTCTTTGTGTAAACATGACATTGGATGCATTTGCCGAACAGGAAGATTGTGCTTTTCTCCAAAACCACTTTCACGGTGATTTTTGGTTAAATTTCACCCGAAATTCACAACAATTTGTCCAGATACTCCTGGATGAAAACAAATCTATCTGGTATATTGTGGCTATCTCAATCCCAGATCTTGCTACAGCCTCTGTGTGTGTTTGTGTTTTCTGGACATTCTCTATGGACTTTACGGTTTTGAATGCATTTTAGCATGTAAGATTTTGTTTTCAGCTGGCAAACGCTAATTGGTTCCACCTGGAGTCAAATCCTCCACACATTTGAGTTTTCTAGGAAGAAAGCTCCAGAAACCTGAGAATACATGATATTTGTATTTGTAAACATGACATTGGATGCATTTGCTGAACAGAAAGCTTGTGCTTTTCTCCAAAACCACTTTCACGGTGATTTTTGGTTAAATTTCACCCGAAATCCACAACAATTTCTCCAGATACTCCTGGATGAAAAGAAAACTATCTGGTGTGTTGTGGCTATCTCAATCCCAGATCTTGCTGCAGCCTCTGTGTGTGTTTGTGTTTTCTGGACATTCTCTATGGGCTTTACAGTTCTCAATGCATTTTAGCATGTAAGATTTGTTTTCAGCTGGCAAACGCTAATTGGTTCCACCTGGAGTCAAATCCTCCACACATTCGAGTTTTCTAGGAAGAAAACTCCAGAAACCTGAGAAAACATGATATTTGTATTTGTAAACATGACATTCGATGCATTTGCTGAACAGGAAGATTGTGCTTCTCTCTAAAACCACTTTCACGGTGATTTATTGGTTAAATTTTACTTCAAAACTACAAAAATTTGTTCAGATACTCCTCGATGAAAACAAAAAACTATCTGGTGATTTGTAGCTATCTCAATCCCAGATCTTGCTACAGCATTTGTGTGTGTTTGTGTTTTCTGGATATTCTCTATGGACTTTAAGGTTTTGAATGCATTTTAGCAGGACCCTTTTTGTTTTCTGCTGGCAAACGCTAATTGGTTCCACCTGGAGTCAAATCCACCACACATTCGAGTTTTCTAGGAAGAAAGCTTCAGAAACCTGAGAAAACATGATATTTTTGTTTGTAAACATGACATTGGATGCTTTTGCCGAACTGGAAGATTGTGCTTTTCTCCAAAACCACTTTCACGGTGATTTTTCGTTAAATTTCATCCGAAATGCACAACAATTTGTCCAGATACTCCTGGATGAAAACAAAACTATCTGGTGTGTTGTGGCTATCTCAATCCCAGATCTTGCTACAGCCTCTGTGTGTGTTTGTGTTTTCTGGACATTCTCTATGGACTTTATGGTTTTGAATGCATTTTAGCAGGACCGTTTTTTTTTCTGCTGGCAAACGCTAATTGGTTCCACCTGGAGTCAAATCCTCCACACATTCGAGTTTTCTAGGAAGAAAGCTTCAGAAACCTGAGAAAACATGATATTTGTATTTGTAAACATGACATTGGATGCATTTGCCGAACAGGAAGATTGTGCTTTTCTCCAAAACCACTTTCACTGTGATTTTTGGTTAAAATTCACCCAACATCCACAACATTTTGTCGAGATATCCTGGATGAAAACAAAACTATCTGGTGTGTTGTGGCTATCTCAATCCCAGATCTTGCTATAGCCTCTGTGTTTGTTTGTATTTTCTGGACATTCTGTATGGACTTTAAGGTTTTGAATGCATTTTAGCATGTAAGTTTTTGTTTTCAGTTGGCAAACGCTAATTGGTTCCACCTGGAGTCAAATCCTCAACATATTCGAGTTTTCTAGGAAGAAAGCTTCAGAAACCTGAGAAAACATGATACTTCTTTCTGCAAACATGACATTAGATTCATTTGCTGAACATAAAGATTGTGATTTTCTCCAAAACCACTTTCACGGTGATTTTTGGTTAAATTTCACCCTAAATCCACAACAATTTCTCCAGATACTCCTGGATGAAAACAAAACTATCTGGTGTGTTGTGGCTATCTCAATCCCTGATCTTGCTACAGCCTCTATGTTTGTTTGTGTTTTCTGGACATTCTCTATGGACTTTACGGTTTTGAATGCATTTTAGCATGTAAGTTTTTGTTTTTAGCTGCGAAACCCTAATTGGTTCCACCTGGAGTCAAATCCTCCACACATTCGAGTTTTCTAGGAAGAAAGCTCCAGAAACCTGAGAAAACATGATATTTGTATTTGTAAACATGACATGGGAAACATTTGCTGAACAGAATTATTGTGCTTTTCCCAAAACCACTTTCACGGTGATTGTTGGTTAAATTTCACCGGGATACTACAACATTTTGTCCAGATTCTCTGGATGAAATGAAAACTATCTGGTGTGTTGTGGCTATCTCAATCCCAAATCTTGCTGCAACCTCTGGGTGTGTTTGTGTTTTCTGGACATTCTCTATGGACTTTACGGTTTTGAATGCATTTTAGCTTGTAAGTTTTTGTTTTTAGCTGGCAAACGCTAATTGGTTCCACCTGGAGTCAAATCCTCCACACATTCGAGTTTTCTAGGAAGAAAGCTCCAGAAACCTGAGAAAACATGATATTTGTATTTGTAATCATGACATAGGATTCATTTGCTGAACAGGAAGATTGTGCTTTTCTCCAAAACCACTTTCACGGTGATTTTTTTGGTTAAATTTCACCCAGATACTACAACATTTTGTCCAGATCCTCTGGATGAAAAGAAAACTATCTGGTGTGTTGTGCTTCTCTCAATCCCAGATCTTGCTATAGACTCTGTGTGTGTTTGTGTTTTCTGGACATTCTCTATGGACTTTAAGGTTTTGAATGCATTTTAGCAGGACCCTTTTTGTTTTCTACCTGGCAAATGCTAATTGGTTCCACCTGGAGTCAAATCCTCCACACATTCGAGTTTTCTAGGAAGAAAGCTTCAGAAACCTGAGAAAACATGATATTTGTATTTGTAAACATGACATTGGATGCATTTGCCGAACAGGAAGATTGTGCTTTTCTCCAAAACCACTTTCACGGTGATTTTTGGTTAAATTTCACCCGAAATCCACAACAATTTGTCCAGATACTCCTGGATGAAAACAAAACTATCTGGTGTGTTGTGGCTATCTCAATCCCAGATCTTGCTACAGCCTCTATGTTTGTTTGTGTTTTCTGGACATTCTCTATGGACTTTACGGTTTTGAATGCATTTTAGCATGTAAGTTTTTGTTTTTAGCTGCGAAACCCTAATTGGTTCCACCTGGAGTCAAATCCTCCACACATTCGAGTTTTCTAGGAAGAAAGCTTCACAAACCTGAGAAAACATGATATTTCTTTGTGTAAACATGACATTGGATGCATTTGCCGAACAGGAAGATTGTGCTTTTCTCCAAAACCACTTTCACGGTGATTTTTGGTTAAATTTCACCCGAAATCCACAACAATTTGTCCAGATACTCCTGGATGAAAACAAATCTATCTGGTATATTGTGGCTATCTCAATCCCAGATCTTGCTACAGCCTCTGTGTGTGTTTGTGTTTTCTGGACATTCTCTATGGACTTTACGGTTTTGAATGCATTTTAGCATGTAAGATTTTGTTTTCAGCTGGCAAACGCTAATTGGTTCTACCTGGAGTCAAATCCACCACACATTCGAGTTTTCTAGGAAGAAAGCTTCAGAAACCTGAGAAAACATGATATTTGTATTTCTAAACATGACATTGCATGCATTTGCCGAACAGGAAGATTGTGCTGTTCTCCAAAACCACTTTCACGGTGATTTTTGGTTAAATTTCACTTCAAAACTACAACAATTTGTCCAGATACTCTGGATGAAAACAAAACTATCTGGTGTGTTGTGGCTATCTCAATCCCAGATCTTGCTATAGCCTCTGTGTGTGTTTGTGTTTTCTGGACATTCTCTATGGACTTTACGGTTTCGAATGCATTTTAGCATGTAAGTTTTTGTTTTCAGCTGGCAAACGCTAATTGGTTCCACCTGGAGTCAAATCCTCCACACATTCGAGTTTTCTAAGAAGAAAGCTCCAGAAACCTGAGAAAACATGATATTTGTATTTGTAAACATGACATGGGAAACATTTGCTGAACAGAATTATTGTGCTTTTCCCAAAACCACTTTCACGGTGATTGTTGGTTAAATTTCACCGGGATACTACAACATTTTGTCCAGATTCTCTGGATGAAATGAAAACTATCTGGTGTGTTGTGGCTATCTCAATCCCAAATCTTGCTGCAACCTCTGGGTGTGTTTGTGTTTTCTGGACATTCTCTATGGACTTTACGGTTTTGAATGCATTTTAGCTTGTAAGTTTTTGTTTTTAGCTGGCAAACGCTAATTGGTTCCACCTGGAGTCAAATCCTCCACACATTCGAGTTTTCTAGGAAGAAAGCTCCAGAAACCTGAGAAAACATGATATTTGTATTTGTAATCATGACATTGGATTCATTTGCTGAACAGGAAGATTGTGCTTTTCTCCAAAACCACTTTCACGGTGATTTTTTTGGTTAAATTTTACCCAGATACTACAACATTTTGTCCAGATCCTCTGGATGAAAAGAAAACTATCTGGTGTGTTGTGCTTCACTCAATCCCAGATCTTGCTATAGACTCTGTGTGTGTTTGTGTTTTCTGGACATTCTCTATGGACTTTAAGGTTTTGAATGCATTTTAGCAGGACCCTTTTTGTTTTCTACCTGGCAAATGCTAATTGGTTCCACCTGGAGTCAAATCCTCCACACATTCGAGTTTTCTAGGAAGAAAGCTTCAGAAACCTGAGAAAACATGATATTTGTATTTGTAAACATGACATTGGATGCATTTGCCGAACAGGAAGATTGTGCTTTTCTCCAAAACCACTTTCACTGTGATTTTTGGTTAAATTTCACCCGAAATCCACAACAATTTGTCCAGATACTCCTGGATGAAAACAAAACTATTTGGTGTGTTGTGGCTATCTCAATCCCAGATCTTCCTGCAGCCTCTGTGTGTGTTTGTGTTTTCTGGACATTCTCTATGGGCTTTACAGTTTTGAATGCATTTTAGCATGTAAGATTTGTTTTCAGCTGGCAAATGCTAATTGGTTCCACCTGGAGTCAAATCCTCCACACACTCGAGTTTTCTAGGAAGAAAGCTTCACAAACCTGAGAAAACATGATATTTCTTTGTGTAAACATGACATTGGATGCATTTGCCGAACAGGAAGATTGTGCTTTTCTCCAAAACCACTTTCACGGTGATTTTTGGTTAAATTTCACCCGAAATTCACAACAATTTGTCCAGATACTCCTGGATGAAAACAAATCTATCTGGTATATTGTGGCTATCTCAATCCCAGATCTTGCTACAGCCTCTGTGTGTGTTTGTGTTTTCTGGACATTCTCTATGGACTTTACGGTTTTGAATGCATTTTAGCATGTAAGATTTTGTTTTCAGCTGGCAAACGCTAATTGGTTCCACCTGGAGTCAAATCCTCCACACATTTGAGTTTTCTAGGAAGAAAGCTCCAGAAACCTGAGAATACATGATATTTGTATTTGTAAACATGACATTGGATGCATTTGCTGAACAGAAAGCTTGTGCTTTTCTCCAAAACCACTTTCACGGTGATTTTTGGTTAAATTTCACCCGAAATCCACAACAATTTCTCCAGATACTCCTGGATGAAAAGAAAACTATCTGGTGTGTTGTGGCTATCTCAATCCCAGATCTTGCTGCAGCCTCTGTGTGTGTTTGTGTTTTCTGGACATTCTCTATGGGCTTTACAGTTCTCAATGCATTTTAGCATGTAAGATTTGTTTTCAGCTGGCAAACGCTAATTGGTTCCACCTGGAGTCAAATCCTCCACACATTCGAGTTTTCTAGGAAGAAAACTCCAGAAACCTGAGAAAACATGATATTTGTATTTGTAAACATGACATTCGATGCATTTGCTGAACAGGAAGATTGTGCTTCTCTCTAAAACCACTTTCACGGTGATTTATTGGTTAAATTTTACTTCAAAACTACAAAAATTTGTTCAGATACTCCTCGATGAAAACAAAAAACTATCTGGTGATTTGTAGCTATCTCAATCCCAGATCTTGCTACAGCATTTGTGTGTGTTTGTGTTTTCTGGATATTCTCTATGGACTTTAAGGTTTTGAATGCATTTTAGCAGGACCCTTTTTGTTTTCTGCTGGCAAACGCTAATTGGTTCCACCTGGAGTCAAATCCACCACACATTCGAGTTTTCTAGGAAGAAAGCTTCAGAAACCTGAGAAAACATGATATTTTTGTTTGTAAACATGACATTGGATGCTTTTGCCGAACTGGAAGATTGTGCTTTTCTCCAAAACCACTTTCACGGTGATTTTTCGTTAAATTTCATCCGAAATGCACAACAATTTGTCCAGATACTCCTGGATGAAAACAAAACTATCTGGTGTGTTGTGGCTATCTCAATCCCAGATCTTGCTACAGCCTCTGTGTGTGTTTGTGTTTTCTGGACATTCTCTATGGACTTTATGGTTTTGAATGCATTTTAGCAGGACCGTTTTTTTTTCTGCTGGCAAACGCTAATTGGTTCCACCTGGAGTCAAATCCTCCACACATTCGAGTTTTCTAGGAAGAAAGCTTCAGAAACCTGAGAAAACATGATATTTGTATTTGTAAACATGACATTGGATGCATTTGCCGAACAGGAAGATTGTGCTTTTCTCCAAAACCACTTTCACTGTGATTTTTGGTTAAAATTCACCCAACATCCACAACATTTTGTCGAGATATCCTGGATGAAAACAAAACTATCTGGTGTGTTGTGGCTATCTCAATCCCAGATCTTGCTATAGCCTCTGTGTTTGTTTGTATTTTCTGGACATTCTGTATGGACTTTAAGGTTTTGAATGCATTTTAGCATGTAAGTTTTTGTTTTCAGTTGGCAAACGCTAATTGGTTCCACCTGGAGTCAAATCCTCAACATATTCGAGTTTTCTAGGAAGAAAGCTTCAGAAACCTGAGAAAACATGATACTTCTTTCTGCAAACATGACATTAGATTCATTTGCTGAACATAAAGATTGTGATTTTCTCCAAAACCACTTTCACGGTGATTTTTGGTTAAATTTCACCCTAAATCCACAACAATTTCTCCAGATACTCCTGGATGAAAACAAAACTATCTGGTGTGTTGTGGCTATCTCAATCCCTGATCTTGCTACAGCCTCTATGTTTGTTTGTGTTTTCTGGACATTCTCTATGGACTTTACGGTTTTGAATGCATTTTAGCATGTAAGTTTTTGTTTTTAGCTGCGAAACCCTAATTGGTTCCACCTGGAGTCAAATCCTCCACACATTCGAGTTTTCTAGGAAGAAAGCTCCAGAAACCTGAGAAAACATGATATTTGTATTTGTAAACATGACATGGGAAACATTTGCTGAACAGAATTATTGTGCTTTTCCCAAAACCACTTTCACGGTGATTGTTGGTTAAATTTCACCGGGATACTACAACATTTTGTCCAGATTCTCTGGATGAAATGAAAACTATCTGGTGTGTTGTGGCTATCTCAATCCCAAATCTTGCTGCAACCTCTGGGTGTGTTTGTGTTTTCTGGACATTCTCTATGGACTTTACGGTTTTGAATGCATTTTAGCTTGTAAGTTTTTGTTTTTAGCTGGCAAACGCTAATTGGTTCCACCTGGAGTCAAATCCTCCACACATTCGAGTTTTCTAGGAAGAAAGCTCCAGAAACCTGAGAAAACATGATATTTGTATTTGTAATCATGACATAGGATTCATTTGCTGAACAGGAAGATTGTGCTTTTCTCCAAAACCACTTTCACGGTGATTTTTTTGGTTAAATTTCACCCAGATACTACAACATTTTGTCCAGATCCTCTGGATGAAAAGAAAACTATCTGGTGTGTTGTGCTTCTCTCAATCCCAGATCTTGCTATAGACTCTGTGTGTGTTTGTGTTTTCTGGACATTCTCTATGGACTTTAAGGTTTTGAATGCATTTTAGCAGGACCCTTTTTGTTTTCTACCTGGCAAATGCTAATTGGTTCCACCTGGAGTCAAATCCTCCACACATTCGAGTTTTCTAGGAAGAAAGCTTCAGAAACCTGAGAAAACATGATATTTGTATTTGTAAACATGACATTGGATGCATTTGCCGAACAGGAAGATTGTGCTTTTCTCCAAAACCACTTTCACGGTGATTTTTGGTTAAATTTCACCCGAAATCCACAACAATTTGTCCAGATACTCCTGGATGAAAACAAAACTATCTGGTGTGTTGTGGCTATCTCAATCCCAGATCTTGCTACAGCCTCTATGTTTGTTTGTGTTTTCTGGACATTCTCTATGGACTTTACGGTTTTGAATGCATTTTAGCATGTAAGTTTTTGTTTTTAGCTGCGAAACCCTAATTGGTTCCACCTGGAGTCAAATCCTCCACACATTCGAGTTTTCTATGAAGAAAGCTCCAGAAACCTGAGAAAACATGATATTTGTATTTGTAAACATGACATTGGATGCATTTGCTGAACAGAAAGCTTGTGCTTTTCTCCAAAACCACTTTCACGGTGATTTTTGGTTAAATTTCACCCGAAATCCACAACAATTTCTCCAGATACTCCTGGATGAATACAAAACTATTTGGTGTGTTGTGGCTATCTCAATCCCAGATCTTCCTGCAGCCTCTGTGTGTGTTTGTGTTTTCTGGACATTCTCTATGGGCTTTACAGTTCTCAATGCATTTTAGCATGTAAGATTTGTTTTCAGCTGGCAAACGCTAATTGGTTCCACCTGGAGTCAAATCCTCCACACATTCGAGTTTTCTAGGAAGAAAACTCCAGAAACCTGAGAAAACATGATATTTGTATTTGTAAACATGACATTCGATGCATTTGCTGAACAGGAAGATTGTGCTTCTCTCTAAAACCACTTTCACGGTGATTTATTGGTTAAATTTTACTTCAAAACTACAAAAATTTGTTCAGATACTCCTCGATGAAAACAAAAAACTATCTGGTGATTTGTAGCTATCTCAATCCCAGATCTTGCTACAGCATTTGTGTGTGTTTGTGTTTTCTGGATATTCTCTATGGACTTTAAGGTTTTGAATGCATTTTAGCAGGACCCTTTTTGTTTTCTGCTGGCAAACGCTAATTGGTTCCACCTGGAGTCAAATCCACCACACATTCGAGTTTTCTAGGAAGAAAGCTTCAGAAACCTGAGAAAACATGATATTTTTGTTTGTAAACATGACATTGGATGCTTTTGCCGAACTGGAAGATTGTGCTTTTCTCCAAAACCACTTTCACGGTGATTTTTCGTTAAATTTCATCCGAAATGCACAACAATTTGTCCAGATACTCCTGGATGAAAACAAAACTATCTGGTGTGTTGTGGCTATCTCAATCCCAGATCTTGCTACAGCCTCTGTGTGTGTTTGTGTTTTCTGGACATTCTCTATGGACTTTATGGTTTTGAATGCATTTTAGCAGGACCGTTTTTGTTTTCTGCTGGCAAACGCTAATTGGTTCCACCTGGAGTCAAATCCTCCACACATTCGAGTTTTCTAGGAAGAAAGCTTCAGAAACCTGAGAAAACATGATATTTGTATTTGTAAACATGACATTGGATGCATTTGCCGAACAGGAAGATTGTGCTTTTCTCCAAAACCACTTTCACTGTGCTTTTTGGTTAAAATTCACCCAACATCCACAACATTTTGTCGAGATATCCTGGATGAAAACAAAACTATCTGGTGTGTTGTGGCTATCTCAATCCCAGATCTTGCTATAGCCTCTGTGTTTGTTTGTATTTTCTGGACATTCTGTATGGACTTTAAGGTTTTGAATGCATTTTAGCATGTAAGTTTTTGTTTTCAGTTGGCAAACGCTAATTGGTTCCACCTGGAGTCAAATCCTCAACATATTCGAGTTTTCTAGGAAGAAAGCTTCAGAAACCTGAGAAAACATGATACTTCTTTCTGCAAACATGACATTAGATTCATTTGCTGAACAGAAAGATTGTGATTTTCTCCAAAACCACTTTCACGGTGATTTTTGGTTAAATTTCACCCTAAATCCACAACAATTTCTCCAGATACTCCTGGATGAAAACAAAACTATCTGGTGTGTTGTGGCTATCTCAATCCCTGATCTTGCTACAGCCTCTATGTTTGTTTGTGTTTTCTGGACATTCTCTATGGACTTTACGGTTTTGAATGCATTTTAGCATGTAAGTTTTTGTTTTTAGCTGCGAAACCCTAATTGGTTCCACCTGGAGTCAAATCCTCCACACATTCGAGTTTTCTAGGAAGAAAGCTCCAGAAACCTGAGAAAACATGATATTTGTATTTGTAAACATGACATGGGAAACATTTGCTGAACAGAATTATTGTGCTTTTCCCAAAACCACTTTCACGGTGATTGTTGGTTAAATTTCACCGGGATACTACAACATTTTGTCCAGATTCTCTGGATGAAATGAAAACTATCTGGTGTGTTGTGGCTATCTCAATCCCAAATCTTGCTGCAACCTCTGGGTGTGTTTGTGTTTTCTGGACATTCTCTATGGACTTTACGGTTTTGAATGCATTTTAGCTTGTAAGTTTTTGTTTTTAGCTGGCAAACGCTAATTGGTTCCACCTGGAGTCAAATCCTCCACACATTCGAGTTTTCTAGGAAGAAAGCTCCAGAAACCTGAGAAAACATGATATTTGTATTTGTAATCATGACATTGGATTCATTTGCTGAACAGGAAGATTGTGCTTTTCTCCAAAACCACTTTCACGGTGATTTTTTTGGTTAAATTTCACCCAGATACTACAACATTTTGTCCAGATCCTCTGGATGAAATGAAAACTATCTGGTGTGTTGTGCTTCTCTCAATCCCAGATCTTGCTATAGACTCTGTGTGTGTTTGTGTTTTCTGGACATTCTCTATGGACTTTAAGGTTTTGAATGCATTTTAGCAGGACCCTTTTTGTTTTCTACCTGGCAAATGCTAATTGGTTCCACCTGGAGTCAAATCCTCCACACATTCGAGTTTTCTAGGAAGAAAGCTTCAGAAACCTGAGAAAACATGATATTTGTATTTGTAAACATGACATTGGATGCATTTGCCGAACAGGAAGATTGTGCTTTTCTCCAAAACCACTTTCACGGTGATTTTTGGTTAAATTTCACCCGAAATCCACAACAATTTGTCCAGATACTCCTGGATGAAAACAAAACTATTTGGTGTGTTGTGGCTATCTCAATCCCAGATCTTCCTGCAGCCTCTGTGTGTGTTTGTGTTTTCTGGACATTCTCTATGGGCTTTACAGTTTTGAATGCATTTTAGCATGTAAGATTTGTTTTCAGCTTTCAAATTCTAATTGGTTCCACCTGGAGTCAAATCCTCCACACACTCGAGTTTTCTAGGAAGAAAGCTTCAGAAACCTGAGAAAACATGATATTTCTTTCTGTAAACATGACATTGGATGCATTTCCTGAACAGGAAGATTGTGCTTTTCTCCAAAATCACTTTCACGGTGATTTTCGGTTAAATTTCACCTGAAATCCACATCAATTTGTCCAGATACTCCTGGATGAAAACAAAACTATCTGGTGTGTTGTGGCTATTTCAATCCCAGATCTAGCTACACCCTCTGTGTGTGTTTGTGTTTTCTGGACATTCTCTATGGACTTTATGGTTTTGAATTCATTTTAGCATGTAAGTTTTTGTTCTCAGCTGGCAAACGCCAATTGTTTCCACCTGCAGTCAAATCCTCCACACATTCGAGTTTTCTAGGAAGAAAGCTTCAGAAACCTGAGAAAACATGATATTTGTATTTGTAAACATGACATTGCATGCATTTGCCGAACAGGAAGATTGTGCTTTTCTCCAAAACCACTTTCACGGTGATTTTTGGTAAAATTTCACCTGAAATCCACAACAATTTTTCCATATACTACTAGATGAAAACAAAACTCTCTGGTGTGTTGTGGCTATCTCAATCCCAGACCTTACTACAGCCTCTGTGTGTGTTTGTGTTTTCTGGACATTCTCTATGGACTTTACGGTTTTGAATGCATTTTAGCATGTAAGTTTTGTTTTCAGCTGGCAAACACTAATTGGTTCCACCTGGAGTCAAATCCTCCACACATTCGAGTTTTCTAGGAAGAAAGCTCCAGAAACCTGAGAAAACATGATATTTGTATTTGTAAACATGACATTGGATGCATTTGCCGACAGGAAGATTGTGCTTTTCTGCAAAACCTCTTTCACGGTGATTTTTTTGGTTAAATTTCACCCGAAATCCACAACATTTTGTCCAGATACTCTGGATGAAAACAAAACCATCTAGTGTGTTGTGGCTATCTCAATCCCATATCTTGCTACAGCCTCTGTGTGTGTTTGTGTTTTCTGGACATGCTCTATGGACTTTACGGTTTTGAATGCATTATAGCATGTAAGTTTTTGATTTCAGCTGGCAAACGCTAGTTGGTTATACCTGGAGTCAAATCCTCCACACATTGGAGTTTTCTTGGAAGAAACCTTCAGAAACCTGAGAAAACATGATATTTGTATTTCTAAACATGACATTGCATGCATTTGCCGAACAGGAAGATTGTGCTGTTCTCCAAAACCACTTTCACGGTGATTTTTGGTTAAATTTCACTTCAAAACTACAACAATTTGTCCAGATACTCTGGATGAAAACAAAACTATCTGGTGTGTTGTGGCTATCTCAATCCCAGATCTTGCTATAGCCTCTGTGTGTGTTTGTGTTTTCTGGACATTCTCTATGGACTTTACGGTTTCGAATGCATTTTAGCATGTAAGTTTTTGTTTTCAGCTGGCAAACGCTAATTGGTTCCACCTGGAGTCAAATCCTCCACACATTCGACTTTTCTAGGAAGAAAGCTTCAGAAACCTGAGAAAACATGATATTTGTATTTGTAAACATGACATTGGATGCATTTGCCGAACAGGAAGATTGTGCTTTTCTCCAAAACCACTTTCACGGTGATTTTTGGTTAAATTTCAACGGGATACTACAACATTTTGTCCAGTTTCTCTGGATGAAAAGAAAACTATCTGGTGTGTTGTGGCTATCTCAATCCCAGATCTTGCTGCAGCCTCTGTGTGTGTTTGTGTTTTCTGGACATTCTCTATGGACTTTACGGTTTTGAATGCATTTTAGCATGTAAGTTTTTGTTTTTAGCTGCGAAACCCTAATTGGTTCCACCTGGAGTCAAATCCTCCACACATTCGAGTTTTCTATGAAGAAAGCTCCAGAAACCTGAGAAAACATGATATTTGTATTTGTAAACATGACATGGGAAACATTTGCTGAACAGAATTATTGTGCTTTTCCCAAAACCACTTTCACGGTGATTGTTGGTTAAATTTCACCGGGATACTACAACATTTTGTCCAGATTCTCTGGATGAAATGAAAACTATCTGGTGTGTTGTGGCTATCTCAATCCCAAATCTTGCTGCAACCTCTGGGTGTGTTTGTGTTTTCTGGACATTCTCTATGGACTTTACGGTTTTGAATGCATTTTAGCTTGTAAGTTTTTGTTTTTAACTGGCAAACGCTAATTGGTTCCACCTGGAGTCAAATCCTCCACACATTCGAGTTTTCTAGGAAGAAAGCTCCAGAAACCTGAGAAAACATGATATTTGTATTTGTAATCATGACATTGGATTCATTTGCTGAACAGGAAGATTGTGCTTTTCTCCAAAACCACTTTCACGGTGATTTTTTGGTTAAATTTCACCCAGATACTACAACATTTTGTCCAGATACTCTGGATGAAAAGAAAACTATCTGGTGTGTTGTGCTTCTCTCAATCCCAGATCTTGCTATAGACTCTGTGTGTGTTTGTGTTTTCTGGACATTCTCTATGGACTTTAAGGTTTTGAATGCATTTTAGCAGGACCCTTTTTGTTTTCTACCTGGCAAATGCTAATTGGTTCCACCTGGAGTCAAATCCTCCACACATTCGAGTTTTCTAGGAAGAAAACTCCAGAAACCTGAGAAAACATGATATTTGTATTTGTAAACATGACATTGGATGCATTTGCCGAACAGGAAGATTGTGCTTTTCTCCAAAACCACTTTCACGGTGATTTTTCGTTAAATTTCAGCTGAAATCCACAACAATTTGTCCAGATACTCCTATGAAAACAAAACTATATGGTATATTGTGGCTATCTCAATCCCAGATCTTGCTACAGCCTCTGTGTGTGTTTGTGCTTTCTGGACATTCTCTATGGACTTTACGGTTTTGAATGCATTTTAGCATGTAAGTTTTTGTTTTCAGCTGGCAAACGCTAATTGGTTCCACCTGGAGTCAAATCCTCCACACATTCGAGTTTACTAGGAAGAAAGCTCCAGAAACCTGAGAAAACATGATATTTGTATTTGTAAACATGACATTGGATGCATTTGCTGAACAGAAAGCTTGTGCTTTTATCCAAAACCACTTTCACGGTGATTTTTGGTTAAATTTCAACCAAAATCCACAACAATTTGTCCAGATACTCCTGGATGAAAACAAAACTATCTGTTGATTTGTAGCTATCTCAATCCCAGATCTTGCTACAGCCTCTGTGTGTGTTTGTGTTTTCTGGACATTCTCTATGGACTTTACGGTTTTGAATGCATTTTAGCATGTAAGTTTTTGTTTTTAGCTGCGAAACCCTAATTGGTTCCACCTGGAGTCAAATCCTCCACACATTCGAGTTTTCTAGGAGGAAAGCTTCAGAAACCTGAGAAAACATGATATTTGTATTTGTAATCATGACATTGGATTCATTTGCCGAACAGGAAGATTGTGCTTTTCTCCAAAACCACTTTCACGGTGATTTTTGGTTAAATTTCAACGGGATACTACAACATTTTGTCCAGTTTCTCTGGATGAAAAGAAAACTATCTGGTGTGTTGTGGCTATCTCAATCCCAGATCTTGCTGCAGCCTCTGTGTGTGTTTGTGTTTTCTGGACATTCTCTATGGACTTTACGGTTTTGAATGCATTTTAGCATGTAAGTTTTTGTTTTCTGCTGGCAAACGCTAATTGGTTCCACCTGGAGTCAAATACTCCACACATTCGAGTTTTCTAGGAAGAAAGCTCCAGAAACCTGAGAAAACATGATATTTCTTTCTGTAAACATGACATTGGATGCATTTGCCGAACAGGAAGATTGTGATTTTCTCCAAAATCACTTTCACGGTGATTTTTGGTTAAATTTCACCCGAAATCCACAACAATTTCTCCAGATACTCCTGGATGAAAACAAAACTATCTGGTGTGTTGTGGCTATTTCAATCCTAGATCTTGCTACAGCCTCTGTGTGTGTTTGTGTTTTCTGGACATTCTCTATGGACTTTACGGTTTTGAATGCATTTTAGCATGTAAGATTTTGTTTTCAGCTGGCAAACGCTAATTGGTTCCACCTGGAGTCAAATCCTCCACACATTCGAGTTTTCTAGGAAGAAAGCTTCAGAAACCTGAGAAAACATGATATTTGTATTTGTAAACATGACATGGGTTTCATTTGCTGAACAGAAAGATTGTGCTTTTCTCCAAAACCACTTTCACGGTTATTGTTTGGTTAAATTTCACCGGGATACTACAACATTTTGTCCAGATTCTCTGGATGAAAAGAAAACTATCTGGTGTGTTGTGGCTATCTCAATCCCAGATCTTGCTGCAGCCTCTGTGTGTGTTTGTGTTTTCTGGACAATCTCTATGGACTTTAGGGTTTTGAATGCATTTTTGCAGGACCCTTTTTGTTTTCTGCTGGCAAACGCTAATTGGTTCTACCTGGAGTTAAATCCTCCACACTTTGGAGTTTTCTTGGAGGAAACCTTCAGAAACCTGAGAAAACATGATATTTGTATTTGTAAACATGACATTGGATTCATTTTCTGAACAGAAAGATTGTGCTTTTCTCCAAAACCACTTTCACGGTGATTTTTGGTTAAATTTCACCCGGATAAAACAACATTTTGTCCAGATACCCTGGATGAAAACAAAACTATCTGGTGTGTTGTGGCTATCTCAATCCCAGATCTTGCTATAGACTCTGTGTGTGTTTGTGTTTTCTGGACATGCTCTATGGACTTTACGGTTTTCTGTGCATTTTAGCATGTAAGTTTTTGTTTTTAGCTGCGAAACCCTAATTGGTTCCACCTGGAGTCAAATCCTCCACACATTCGAGTTTTCTAGGAAGAAAGCTTCAGAAACATGAGAAAACATGATATTTGTATTTGTAAACATGACATGGGATTCATTTGCTGAACAGAAAGATTGTGCTTTTTTCCAAAACCACTTTCACGGGTATTTTTGGTTAAATTTCACCCGAAATCCACAACAATTTCTCCAGATACTCCTGGATGAAAACAAAACTATGTGGTGTGTTGTGGCTATCTCAATCCCAGATCTTGCTACAGCCTCTGTGTTTGTTTGTGTTTTCTGGACATTCTCTATGGACTTTACGGTTTTGAATGCATTGTAGCAGGACCCTTTTTGTTTTCTACCTGGCAAATGCTAATTGGTTCCACCTGGAGTCAAATCCTCCACACATTCGAGTTTTCTATGAAGAAAGCTCCAGAAACCTGAGAAAACATGATATTTGTATTTGTAAACATGACATGGGAAACATTTGCTGAACAGAATTATTGTGCTTTTCCCAAAACCACTTTCACGGTGATTGTTGGTTAAATTTCACCGGGATACTACAACATTTTGTCCAGATTCTCTGGATGAAATGAAAACTATCTGGTGTGTTGTGGCTATCTCAATCCCAAATCTTGCTGCAACCTCTGGGTGTGTTTGTGTTTTCTGGACATTCTCTATGGACTTTACGGTTTTGAATGCATTTTAGCTTGTAAGTTTTTGTTTTTAGCTGGCAAACGCTAATTGGTTCCACCTGGAGTCAAATCCTCCACACATTCGAGTTTTCTAGGAAGAAAGCTCCAGAAACCTGAGAAAACATGATATTTGTATTTGTAATCATGACATTGGATTCATTTGCTGAACAGGAAGATTGTGCTTTTCTCCAAAACCACTTTCACGGTGATTTTTTGGTTAAATTTCACCCAGATACTACAACATTTTGTCCAGATACTCTGGATGAAAAGAAAACTATCTGGTGTGTTGTGCTTCTCTCAATCCCAGATCTTGCTATAGCCTCTGTGTGTGTTTGTGTTTTCTGGACATTCTCTATGGACTTTACGGTTTCGAATGCATTTTAGCATGTAAGTTTTTGTTTTCAGCTGGCAAACGCTAATTGGTTCCACCTGGAGTCAAATCCTCCACATATTCGAGTTTTCTAGGAAGAAAGCTTCAGAAACCTGAGAAAACATGATACTTCTTTCTGCAAACATGACATTAGATTCATTTGCTGAACAGAAAGATTGTGATTTTCTCCAAAACCACTTTCACGGTGATTTTTGGTTAAATTTCACCCTAAATCCACAACAATTTCTCCAGATACTCCTGGATGAAAACAAAACTATCTGGTGTGTTGTGGCTATCTCAATCCCTGATCTTGCTACAGCCTCTATGTTTGTTTGTGTTTTCTGGACATTCTCTATGGACTTTACGGTTTCGAATGCATTTTAGCATGTAAGTTTTTGTTTTTAGCTGCGAAACCCTAATTGGTTCCACCTGGAGTCAAATCCTCCACACATTCGAGTTTTCTAAGAAGAAAGCTCCAGAAACCTGAGAAAACATGATATTTGTATTTGTAAACATGACATGGGAAACATTTGCTGAACAGAATTATTGTGCTTTTCCCAAAACCACTTTCACGGTGATTGTTGGTTAAATTTCACCGGGATACTACAACATTTTGTCCAGATTCTCTGGATGAAATGAAAACTATCTGGTGTGTTGTGGCTATCTCAATCCCAAATCTTGCTGCAACCTCTGGGTGTGTTTGTGTTTTCTGGACATTCTCTATGGACTTTACGGTTTTGAATGCATTTTAGCTTGTAAGTTTTTGTTTTTAGCTGGCAAACGCTAATTGGTTCCACCTGGAGTCAAATCCTCCACACATTCGAGTTTTCTAGGAAGAAAGCTCCAGAAACCTGAGAAAACATGATATTTGTATTTGTAATCATGACATTGGATTCATTTGCTGAACAGGAAGATTGTGCTTTTCTCCAAAACCACTTTCACGGTGATTTTTTTGGTTAAATTTCACCCAGATACTACAACATTTTGTCCAGATCCTCTGGATGAAAAGAAAACTATCTGGTGTGTTGTGCTTCACTCAATCCCAGATCTTGCTATAGACTCTGTGTGTGTTTGTGTTTTCTGGACATTCTCTATGGACTTTAAGGTTTTGAATGCATTTTAGCAGGACCCTTTTTGTTTTCTACCTGGCAAATGCTAATTGGTTCCACCTGGAGTCAAATCCTCCACACATTCGAGTTTTCTAGGAAGAAAGCTTCAGAAACCTGAGAAAACATGATATTTGTATTTGTAAACATGACATTGGATGCATTTGCCGAACAGGAAGATTGTGCTTTTCTCCAAAACCACTTTCACGGTGATTTTTGGTTAAATTTCAACGGGATACTACAACATTTTGTCCAGTTTCTCTGGATGAAAAGAAAACTATCTGGTGTGTTGTGGCTATCTCAATCCCAGATCTTGCTGCAGCCTCTGTGTGTGTTTGTGTTTTCTGGACATTCTCTATGGACTTTACGGTTTTGAATGCATTTTAGCATGTAAGTTTTTGTTTTTAGCTGTGAAACCCTAATTGGTTCCACCTGGAGTCAAATCCTCCACACATTCGAGTTTTCTATGAAGAAAGCTCCAGAAACCTGAGAAAACATGATATTTGTATTTGTAAACATGACATGGGAAACATTTGCTGAACAGAATTATTGTGCTTTTCCCAAAACCACTTTCACGGTGATTGTTGGTTAAATTTCACCGGGATACTACAACATTTTGTCCAGATTCTCTGGATGAAATGAAAACTATCTGGTGTGTTGTGGCTATCTCAATCCCAAATCTTGCTGCAACCTCTGGGTGTGTTTGTGTTTTCTGGACATTCTCTATGGACTTTACGGTTTTGAATGCATTTTAGCTTGTAAGTTTTTGTTTTTAACTGGCAAACGCTAATTGGTTCCACCTGGAGTCAAATCCTCCACACATTCGAGTTTTCTAGGAAGAAAGCTCCAGAAACCTGAGAAAACATGATATTTGTATTTGTAATCATGACATTGGATTCATTTGCTGAACAGGAAGATTGTGCTTTTCTCCAAAACCACTTTCACGGTGATTTTTTGGTTAAATTTCACCCAGATACTACAACATTTTGTCCAGATACTCTGGATGAAAAGAAAACTATCTGGTGTGTTGTGCTTCTCTCAATCCCAGATCTTGCTATAGACTCTGTGTGTGTTTGTGTTTTCTGGACATTCTCTATGGACTTTAAGGTTTTGAATGCATTTTAGCAGGACCCTTTTTGTTTTCTACCTGGCAAATGCTAATTGGTTCCACCTGGAGTCAAATCCTCCACACATTCGAGTTTTCTAGGAAGAAAACTCCAGAAACCTGAGAAAACATGATATTTGTATTTGTAAACATGACATTGGATGCATTTGCCGAACAGGAAGATTGTGCTTTTCTCCAAAACCACTTTCACGGTGATTTTTCGTTAAATTTCAGCTGAAATCCACAACAATTTGTCCAGATACTCCTATGAAAACAAAACTATATGGTATATTGTGGCTATCTCAATCCCAGATCTTGCTACAGCCTCTGTGTGTGTTTGTGCTTTCTGGACATTCTCTATGGACTTTACGGTTTTGAATGCATTTTAGCATGTAAGTTTTTGTTTTCAGCTGGCAAACGCTAATTGGTTCCACCTGGAGTCAAATCCTCCACACATTCGAGTTTACTAGGAAGAAAGCTCCAGAAACCTGAGAAAACATGATATTTGTATTTGTAAACATGACATTGGATGCATTTGCTGAACAGAAAGCTTGTGCTTTTATCCAAAACCACTTTCACGGTGATTTTTGGTTAAATTTCAACCAAAATCCACAACAATTTGTCCAGATACTCCTGGATGAAAACAAAACTATCTGTTGATTTGTAGCTATCTCAATCCCAGATCTTGCTACAGCCTCTGTGTGTGTTTGTGTTTTCTGGACATTCTCTATGGACTTTACGGTTTTGAATGCATTTTAGCATGTAAGTTTTTGTTTTTAGCTGCGAAACCCTAATTGGTTCCACCTGGAGTCAAATCCTCCACACATTCGAGTTTTCTAGGAGGAAAGCTTCAGAAACCTGAGAAAACATGATATTTGTATTTGTAATCATGACATTGGATTCATTTGCCGAACAGGAAGATTGTGCTTTTCTCCAAAACCACTTTCACGGTGATTTTTGGTTAAATTTCAACGGGATACTACAACATTTTGTCCAGTTTCTCTGGATGAAAAGAAAACTATCTGGTGTGTTGTGGCTATCTCAATCCCAGATCTTGCTGCAGCCTCTGTGTGTGTTTGTGTTTTCTGGACATTCTCTATGGACTTTACGGTTTTGAATGCATTTTAGCATGTAAGTTTTTGTTTTCTGCTGGCAAACGCTAATTGGTTCCACCTGGAGTCAAATACTCCACACATTCGAGTTTTCTAGGAAGAAAGCTCCAGAAACCTGAGAAAACATGATATTTCTTTCTGTAAACATGACATTGGATGCATTTGCCGAACAGGAAGATTGTGATTTTCTCCAAAATCACTTTCACGGTGATTTTTGGTTAAATTTCACCCGAAATCCACAACAATTTCTCCAGATACTCCTGGATGAAAACAAAACTATCTGGTGTGTTGTGGCTATTTCAATCCTAGATCTTGCTACAGCCTCTGTGTGTGTTTGTGTTTTCTGGACATTCTCTATGGACTTTACGGTTTTGAATGCATTTTAGCATGTAAGATTTTGTTTTCAGCTGGCAAACGCTGATTGGTTCCACCTGGAGTCAAATCCTCCACACATTCGAGTTTTCTAGGAAGAAAGCTTCAGAAACCTGAGAAAACATGATATTTGTATTTGTAAACATGACATGGGTTTCATTTGCTGAACAGAAAGATTGTGCTTTTCTCCAAAACCACTTTCACGGTTATTGTTTGGTTAAATTTCACCGGGATACTACAACATTTTGTCCAGATTCTCTGGATGAAAAGAAAACTATCTGGTGTGTTGTGGCTATCTCAATCCCAGATCTTGCTGCAGCCTCTGTGTGTGTTTGTGTTTTCTGGACAATCTCTATGGACTTTAGGGTTTTGAATGCATTTTTGCAGGACCCTTTTTGTTTTCTGCTGGCAAACGCTAATTGGTTCTACCTGGAGTTAAATCCTCCACACTTTGGAGTTTTCTTGGAGGAAACCTTCAGAAACCTGAGAAAACATGATATTTGTATTTGTAAACATGACATTGGATTCATTTTCTGAACAGAAAGATTGTGCTTTTCTCCAAAACCACTTTCACGGTGATTTTTGGTTAAATTTCACCCGGATAAAACAACATTTTGTCCAGATACCCTGGATGAAAACAAAACTATCTGGTGTGTTGTGGCTATCTCAATCCCAGATCTTGCTATAGACTCTGTGTGTGTTTGTGTTTTCTGGACATGCTCTATGGACTTTACGGTTTTCTGTGCATTTTAGCATGTAAGTTTTTGTTTTTAGCTGCGAAACCCTAATTGGTTCCACCTGGAGTCAAATCCTCCACACATTCGAGTTTTCTAGGAAGAAAGCTTCAGAAACATGAGAAAACATGATATTTGTATTTGTAAACATGACATGGGATTCATTTGCTGAACAGAAAGATTGTGCTTTTTTCCAAAACCACTTTCACGGGTATTTTTGGTTAAATTTCACCCGAAATCCACAACAATTTCTCCAGATACTCCTGGATGAAAACAAAACTATGTGGTGTGTTGTGGCTATCTCAATCCCAGATCTTGCTACAGCCTCTGTGTTTGTTTGTGTTTTCTGGACATTCTCTATGGACTTTACGGTTTTGAATGCATTGTAGCAGGACCCTTTTTGTTTTCTACCTGGCAAATGCTAATTGGTTCCACCTGGAGTCAAATCCTCCACACATTCGAGTTTTCTATGAAGAAAGCTCCAGAAACCTGAGAAAACATGATATTTGTATTTGTAAACATGACATGGGAAACATTTGCTGAACAGAATTATTGTGCTTTTCCCAAAACCACTTTCACGGTGATTGTTGGTTAAATTTCACCGGGATACTACAACATTTTGTCCAGATTCTCTGGATGAAATGAAAACTATCTGGTGTGTTGTGGCTATCTCAATCCCAAATCTTGCTGCAACCTCTGGGTGTGTTTGTGTTTTCTGGACATTCTCTATGGACTTTACGGTTTTGAATGCATTTTAGCTTGTAAGTTTTTGTTTTTAGCTGGCAAACGCTAATTGGTTCCACCTGGAGTCAAATCCTCCACACATTCGAGTTTTCTAGGAAGAAAGCTCCAGAAACCTGAGAAAACATGATATTTGTATTTGTAATCATGACATTGGATTCATTTGCTGAACAGGAAGATTGTGCTTTTCTCCAAAACCACTTTCACGGTGATTTTTTGGTTAAATTTCACCCAGATACTACAACATTTTGTCCAGATACTCTGGATGAAAAGAAAACTATCTGGTGTGTTGTGCTTCTCTCAATCCCAGATCTTGCTATAGCCTCTGTGTGTGTTTGTGTTTTCTGGACATTCTCTATGGACTTTACGGTTTCGAATGCATTTTAGCATGTAAGTTTTTGTTTTCAGCTGGCAAACGCTAATTGGTTCCACCTGGAGTCAAATCCTCCACATATTCGAGTTTTCTAGGAAGAAAGCTTCAGAAACCTGAGAAAACATGATACTTCTTTCTGCAAACATGACATTAGATTCATTTGCTGAACAGAAAGATTGTGATTTTCTCCAAAACCACTTTCACGGTGATTTTTGGTTAAATTTCACCCTAAATCCACAACAATTTCTCCAGATACTCCTGGATGAAAACAAAACTATCTGGTGTGTTGTGGCTATCTCAATCCCTGATCTTGCTACAGCCTCTATGTTTGTTTGTGTTTTCTGGACATTCTCTATGGACTTTACGGTTTCGAATGCATTTTAGCATGTAAGTTTTTGTTTTTAGCTGCGAAACCCTAATTGGTTCCACCTGGAGTCAAATCCTCCACACATTCGAGTTTTCTAAGAAGAAAGCTCCAGAAACCTGAGAAAACATGATATTTGTATTTGTAAACATGACATGGGAAACATTTGCTGAACAGAATTATTGTGCTTTTCCCAAAACCACTTTCACGGTGATTGTTGGTTAAATTTCACCGGGATACTACAACATTTTGTCCAGATTCTCTGGATGAAATGAAAACTATCTGGTGTGTTGTGGCTATCTCAATCCCAAATCTTGCTGCAACCTCTGGGTGTGTTTGTGTTTTCTGGACATTCTCTATGGACTTTACGGTTTTGAATGCATTTTAGCTTGTAAGTTTTTGTTTTTAGCTGGCAAACGCTAATTGGTTCCACCTGGAGTCAAATCCTCCACACATTCGAGTTTTCTAGGAAGAAAGCTCCAGAAACCTGAGAAAACATGATATTTGTATTTGTAATCATGACATTGGATTCATTTGCTGAACAGGAAGATTGTGCTTTTCTCCAAAACCACTTTCACGGTGATTTTTTTGGTTAAATTTCACCCAGATACTACAACATTTTGTCCAGATCCTCTGGATGAAAAGAAAACTATCTGGTGTGTTGTGCTTCACTCAATCCCAGATCTTGCTATAGACTCTGTGTGTGTTTGTGTTTTCTGGACATTCTCTATGGACTTTAAGGTTTTGAATGCATTTTAGCAGGACCCTTTTTGTTTTCTACCTGGCAAATGCTAATTGGTTCCACCTGGAGTCAAATCCTCCACACATTCGAGTTTTCTAGGAAGAAAGCTTCAGAAACCTGAGAAAACATGATATTTGTATTTGTAAACATGACATTGGATGCATTTGCCGAACAGGAAGATTGTGCTTTTCTCCAAAACCACTTTCACGGTGATTTTTGGTTAAATTTCAACGGGATACTACAACATTTTGTCCAGTTTCTCTGGATGAAAAGAAAACTATCTGGTGTGTTGTGGCTATCTCAATCCCAGATCTTGCTGCAGCCTCTGTGTGTGTTTGTGTTTTCTGGACATTCTCTATGGACTTTACGGTTTTGAATGCATTTTAGCATGTAAGTTTTTGTTTTTAGCTGTGAAACCCTAATTGGTTCCACCTGGAGTCAAATCCTCCACACATTCGAGTTTTCTATGAAGAAAGCTCCAGAAACCTGAGAAAACATGATATTTGTATTTGTAAACATGACATGGGAAACATTTGCTGAACAGAATTATTGTGCTTTTCCCAAAACCACTTTCACGGTGATTGTTGGTTAAATTTCACCGGGATACTACAACATTTTGTCCAGATTCTCTGGATGAAATGAAAACTATCTGGTGTGTTGTGGCTATCTCAATCCCAAATCTTGCTGCAACCTCTGGGTGTGTTTGTGTTTTCTGGACATTCTCTATGGACTTTACGGTTTTGAATGCATTTTAGCTTGTAAGTTTTTGTTTTTAACTGGCAAACGCTAATTGGTTCCACCTGGAGTCAAATCCTCCACACATTCGAGTTTTCTAGGAAGAAAGCTCCAGAAACCTGAGAAAACATGATATTTGTATTTGTAATCATGACATTGGATTCATTTGCTGAACAGGAAGATTGTGCTTTTCTCCAAAACCACTTTCACGGTGATTTTTTGGTTAAATTTCACCCAGATACTACAACATTTTGTCCAGATACTCTGGATGAAAAGAAAACTATCTGGTGTGTTGTGCTTCTCTCAATCCCAGATCTTGCTATAGACTCTGTGTGTGTTTGTGTTTTCTGGACATTCTCTATGGACTTTAAGGTTTTGAATGCATTTTAGCAGGACCCTTTTTGTTTTCTACCTGGCAAATGCTAATTGGTTCCACCTGGAGTCAAATCCTCCACACATTCGAGTTTTCTAGGAAGAAAACTCCAGAAACCTGAGAAAACATGATATTTGTATTTGTAAACATGACATTGGATGCATTTGCCGAACAGGAAGATTGTGCTTTTCTCCAAAACCACTTTCACGGTGATTTTTCGTTAAATTTCAGCTGAAATCCACAACAATTTGTCCAGATACTCCTATGAAAACAAAACTATATGGTATATTGTGGCTATCTCAATCCCAGATCTTGCTACAGCCTCTGTGTGTGTTTGTGCTTTCTGGACATTCTCTATGGACTTTACGGTTTTGAATGCATTTTAGCATGTAAGTTTTTGTTTTCAGCTGGCAAACGCTAATTGGTTCCACCTGGAGTCAAATCCTCCACACATTCGAGTTTACTAGGAAGAAAGCTCCAGAAACCTGAGAAAACATGATATTTGTATTTGTAAACATGACATTGGATGCATTTGCTGAACAGAAAGCTTGTGCTTTTATCCAAAACCACTTTCACGGTGATTTTTGGTTAAATTTCAACCAAAATCCACAACAATTTGTCCAGA
Source organism: Oryctolagus cuniculus (assembly GCF_964237555.1). Lineage (NCBI taxonomy): Eukaryota > Metazoa > Chordata > Mammalia > Lagomorpha > Leporidae > Oryctolagus > Oryctolagus cuniculus. The sequence goes on from NW_027208265.1 coordinate 150,121, forward strand.
TACTCCTGGATGAAAACAAAACTATCTGTTGATTTGTAGCTATCTCAATCCCAGATCTTGCTACAGCCTCTGTGTGTGTTTGTGTTTTCTGGACATTCTCTATGGACTTTACGGTTTTGAATGCATTTTAGCATGTAAGTTTTTGTTTTTAGCTGCGAAACCCTAATTGGTTCCACCTGGAGTCAAATCCTCCACACATTCGAGTTTTCTAGGAGGAAAGCTTCAGAAACCTGAGAAAACATGATATTTGTATTTGTAATCATGACATTGGATTCATTTGCCGAACAGGAAGATTGTGCTTTTCTCCAAAACCACTTTCACGGTGATTTTTGGTTAAATTTCAACGGGATACTACAACATTTTGTCCAGTTTCTCTGGATGAAAAGAAAACTATCTGGTGTGTTGTGGCTATCTCAATCCCAGATCTTGCTGCAGCCTCTGTGTGTGTTTGTGTTTTCTGGACATTCTCTATGGACTTTACGGTTTTGAATGCATTTTAGCATGTAAGTTTTTGTTTTCTGCTGGCAAACGCTAATTGGTTCCACCTGGAGTCAAATACTCCACACATTCGAGTTTTCTAGGAAGAAAGCTTCAGAAACCTGAGAAAACATGATATTTCTTTCTGTAAACATGACATTGGATGCATTTGCCGAACAGGAAGATTGTGATTTTCTCCAAAATCACTTTCACGGTGATTTTTGGTTAAATTTCACCCGAAATCCACAACAATTTCTCCAGATACTCCTGGATGAAAACAAAACTATCTGGTGTGTTGTGGCTATTTCAATCCTAGATCTTGCTACAGCCTCTGTGTGTGTTTGTGTTTTCTGGACATTCTCTATGGACTTTACGGTTTTGAATGCATTTTAGCATGTAAGATTTTGTTTTCAGCTGGCAAACGCTGATTGGTTCCACCTGGAGTCAAATCCTCCACACATTCGAGTTTTCTAGGAAGAAAGCTTCAGAAACCTGAGAAAACATGATATTTGTATTTGTAAACATGACATGGGTTTCATTTGCTGAACAGAAAGATTGTGCTTTTCTCCAAAACCACTTTCACGGTTATTGTTTGGTTAAATTTCACCGGGATACTACAACATTTTGTCCAGATTCTCTGGATGAAAAGAAAACTATCTGGTGTGTTGTGGCTATCTCAATCCCAGATCTTGCTGCAGCCTCTGTGTGTGTTTGTGTTTTCTGGACAATCTCTATGGACTTTAGGGTTTTGAATGCATTTTTGCAGGACCCTTTTTGTTTTCTGCTGGCAAACGCTAATTGGTTCTACCTGGAGTTAAATCCTCCACACTTTGGAGTTTTCTTGGAGGAAACCTTCAGAAACCTGAGAAAACATGATATTTGTATTTGTAAACATGACATTGGATTCATTTTCTGAACAGAAAGATTGTGCTTTTCTCCAAAACCACTTTCACGGTGATTTTTGGTTAAATTTCACCCGGATAAAACAACATTTTGTCCAGATACCCTGGATGAAAACAAAACTATCTGGTGTGTTGTGGCTATCTCAATCCCAGATCTTGCTATAGACTCTGTGTGTGTTTGTGTTTTCTGGACATGCTCTATGGACTTTACGGTTTTCTGTGCATTTTAGCATGTAAGTTTTTGTTTTTAGCTGCGAAACCCTAATTGGTTCCACCTGGAGTCAAATCCTCCACACATTCGAGTTTTCTAGGAAGAAAGCTCCAGAAACCTGAGAAAACATGATATTTGTATTTGTAATCATGACATGGGATTCATTTGCTGAACAGAAAGATTGTGCTTTTTTCCAAAACCACTTTCACGGGTATTTTTGGTTAAATTTCACCCGAAATCCACAACAATTTCTCCAGATACTCCTGGATGAAAACAAAACTATGTGGTGTGTTGTGGCTATCTCAATCCCAGATCTTGCTACAGCCTCTGTGTTTGTTTGTGTTTTCTGGACATTCTCTATGGACTTTACGGTTTTGAATGCATTGTAGCAGGACCCTTTTTGTTTTCTACCTGGCAAATGCTAATTGGTTCCACCTGGAGTCAAATCCTCCACACATTCGAGTTTTCTATGAAGAAAGCTCCAGAAACCTGAGAAAACATGATATTTGTATTTGTAAACATGACATGGGAAACATTTGCTGAACAGAATTATTGTGCTTTTCCCAAAACCACTTTCACGGTGATTGTTGGTTAAATTTCACCGGGATACTACAACATTTTGTCCAGATTCTCTGGATGAAATGAAAACTATCTGGTGTGTTGTGGCTATCTCAATCCCAAATCTTGCTGCAACCTCTGGGTGTGTTTGTGTTTTCTGGACATTCTCTATGGACTTTACGGTTTTGAATGCATTTTAGCTTGTAAGTTTTTGTTTTTAGCTGGCAAACGCTAATTGGTTCCACCTGGAGTCAAATCCTCCACACATTCGAGTTTTCTAGGAAGAAAGCTCCAGAAACCTGAGAAAACATGATATTTGTATTTGTAATCATGACATTGGATTCATTTGCTGAACAGGAAGATTGTGCTTTTCTCCAAAACCACTTTCACGGTGATTTTTTGGTTAAATTTCACCCAGATACTACAACATTTTGTCCAGATACTCTGGATGAAAAGAAAACTATCTGGTGTGTTGTGCTTCTCTCAATCCCAGATCTTGCTATAGCCTCTGTGTGTGTTTGTGTTTTCTGGACATTCTCTATGGACTTTACGGTTTCGAATGCATTTTAGCATGTAAGTTTTTGTTTTCAGCTGGCAAACGCTAATTGGTTCCACCTGGAGTCAAATCCTCCACATATTCGAGTTTTCTAGGAAGAAAGCTTCAGAAACCTGAGAAAACATGATACTTCTTTCTGCAAACATGACATTAGATTCATTTGCTGAACAGAAAGATTGTGATTTTCTCCAAAACCACTTTCACGGTGATTTTTGGTTAAATTTCACCCTAAATCCACAACAATTTCTCCAGATACTCCTGGATGAAAACAAAACTATCTGGTGTGTTGTGGCTATCTCAATCCCTGATCTTGCTACAGCCTCTATGTTTGTTTGTGTTTTCTGGACATTCTCTATGGACTTTACGGTTTCGAATGCATTTTAGCATGTAAGTTTTTGTTTTTAGCTGCGAAACCCTAATTGGTTCCACCTGGAGTCAAATCCTCCACACATTCGAGTTTTCTAGGAAGAAAGCTCCAGAAACCTGAGAAAACATGATATTTGTATTTGTAATCATGACATTGGATTCATTTGCTGAACAGGAAGATTGTGCTTTTCTCCAAAACCACTTTCACGGTGATTTTTTGGTTAAATTTCACCCAGATACTACAACATTTTGTCCAGATACTCTGGATGAAAAGAAAACTATCTGGTGTGTTGTGCTTCTCTCAATCCCAGATCTTGCTATAGACTCTGTGTGTGTTTGTGTTTTCTGGACATTCTCTATGGACTTTAAGGTTTTGAATGCATTTTAGCAGGACCCTTTTTGTTTTCTACCTGGCAAATGCTAATTGGTTCCACCTGGAGTCAAATCCTCCACACATTCGAGTTTTCTAGGAAGAAAACTCCAGAAACCTGAGAAAACATGATATTTGTATTTGTAAACATGACATTGGATGCATTTGCCGAACAGGAAGATTGTGCTTTTCTCCAAAACCACTTTCACGGTGATTTTTCGTTAAATTTCAGCTGAAATCCACAACAATTTGTCCAGATACTCCTATGAAAACAAAACTATATGGTATATTGTGGCTATCTCAATCCCAGATCTTGCTACAGCCTCTGTGTGTGTTTGTGCTTTCTGGACATTCTCTATGGACTTTACGGTTTTGAATGCATTTTAGCATGTAAGTTTTTGTTTTCAGCTGGCAAACGCTAATTGGTTCCACCTGGAGTCAAATCCTCCACACATTCGAGTTTACTAGGAAGAAAGCTCCAGAAACCTGAGAAAACATGATATTTGTATTTGTAAACATGACATTGGATGCATTTGCTGAACAGAAAGCTTGTGCTTTTATCCAAAACCACTTTCACGGTGATTTTTGGTTAAATTTCAACCAAAATCCACAACAATTTGTCCAGATACTCCTGGATGAAAACAAAACTATCTGTTGATTTGTAGCTATCTCAATCCCAGATCTTGCTACAGCCTCTGTGTGTGTTTGTGTTTTCTGGACATTCTCTATGGACTTTACGGTTTTGAATGCATTTTAGCATGTAAGTTTTTGTTTTTAGCTGCGAAACCCTAATTGGTTCCACCTGGAGTCAAATCCTCCACACATTCGAGTTTTCTAGGAGGAAAGCTTCAGAAACCTGAGAAAACATGATATTTGTATTTGTAATCATGACATTGGATTCATTTGCCGAACAGGAAGATTGTGCTTTTCTCCAAAACCACTTTCACGGTGATTTTTGGTTAAATTTCAACGGGATACTACAACATTTTGTCCAGTTTCTCTGGATGAAAAGAAAACTATCTGGTGTGTTGTGGCTATCTCAATCCCAGATCTTGCTGCAGCCTCTGTGTGTGTTTGTGTTTTCTGGACATTCTCTATGGACTTTACGGTTTTGAATGCATTTTAGCATGTAAGTTTTTGTTTTCTGCTGGCAAACGCTAATTGGTTCCACCTGGAGTCAAATACTCCACACATTCGAGTTTTCTAGGAAGAAAGCTTCAGAAACCTGAGAAAACATGATATTTCTTTCTGTAAACATGACATTGGATGCATTTGCCGAACAGGAAGATTGTGATTTTCTCCAAAATCACTTTCACGGTGATTTTTGGTTAAATTTCACCCGAAATCCACAACAATTTCTCCAGATACTCCTGGATGAAAACAAAACTATCTGGTGTGTTGTGGCTATTTCAATCCTAGATCTTGCTACAGCCTCTGTGTGTGTTTGTGTTTTCTGGACATTCTCTATGGACTTTACGGTTTTGAATGCATTTTAGCATGTAAGATTTTGTTTTCAGCTGGCAAACGCTGATTGGTTCCACCTGGAGTCAAATCCTCCACACATTCGAGTTTTCTAGGAAGAAAGCTTCAGAAACCTGAGAAAACATGATATTTGTATTTGTAAACATGACATGGGTTTCATTTGCTGAACAGAAAGATTGTGCTTTTCTCCAAAACCACTTTCACGGTTATTGTTTGGTTAAATTTCACCGGGATACTACAACATTTTGTCCAGATTCTCTGGATGAAAAGAAAACTATCTGGTGTGTTGTGGCTATCTCAATCCCAGATCTTGCTGCAGCCTCTGTGTGTGTTTGTGTTTTCTGGACAATCTCTATGGACTTTAGGGTTTTGAATGCATTTTTGCAGGACCCTTTTTGTTTTCTGCTGGCAAACGCTAATTGGTTCTACCTGGAGTTAAATCCTCCACACTTTGGAGTTTTCTTGGAGGAAACCTTCAGAAACCTGAGAAAACATGATATTTGTATTTGTAAACATGACATTGGATTCATTTTCTGAACAGAAAGATTGTGCTTTTCTCCAAAACCACTTTCACGGTGATTTTTGGTTAAATTTCACCCGGATAAAACAACATTTTGTCCAGATACCCTGGATGAAAACAAAACTATCTGGTGTGTTGTGGCTATCTCAATCCCAGATCTTGCTATAGACTCTGTGTGTGTTTGTGTTTTCTGGACATTCTCTATGGACTTTACGGTTTTGAATGCATTTTAGCATGTAAGATTTTGTTTTCAGCTGGCAAACGCTAATTGGTTCTACCTGGAGTCAAATCCACCACACATTCGAGTTTTCTAGGAAGAAAGCTTCAGAAACCTGAGAAAACATGATATTTGTATTTCTAAACATGACATTGCATGCATTTGCCGAACAGGAAGATTGTGCTGTTCTCCAAAACCACTTTCACGGTGATTTTTGGTTAAATTTCACTTCAAAACTACAACAATTTGTCCAGATACTCTGGATGAAAACAAAACTATCTGGTGTGTTGTGGCTATCTCAATCCCAGATCTTGCTATAGCCTCTGTGTGTGTTTGTGTTTTCTGGACATTCTCTATGGACTTTACGGTTTCGAATGCATTTTAGCATGTAAGTTTTTGTTTTCAGCTGGCAAACGCTAATTGGTTCCACCTGGAGTCAAATCCTCCACACATTCGAGTTTTCTAAGAAGAAAGCTCCAGAAACCTGAGAAAACATGATATTTGTATTTGTAAACATGACATGGGAAACATTTGCTGAACAGAATTATTGTGCTTTTCCCAAAACCACTTTCACGGTGATTGTTGGTTAAATTTCACCGGGATACTACAACATTTTGTCCAGATTCTCTGGATGAAATGAAAACTATCTGGTGTGTTGTGGCTATCTCAATCCCAAATCTTGCTGCAACCTCTGGGTGTGTTTGTGTTTTCTGGACATTCTCTATGGACTTTACGGTTTTGAATGCATTTTAGCTTGTAAGTTTTTGTTTTTAGCTGGCAAACGCTAATTGGTTCCACCTGGAGTCAAATCCTCCACACATTCGAGTTTTCTAGGAAGAAAGCTCCAGAAACCTGAGAAAACATGATATTTGTATTTGTAATCATGACATTGGATTCATTTGCTGAACAGGAAGATTGTGCTTTTCTCCAAAACCACTTTCACGGTGATTTTTTTGGTTAAATTTTACCCAGATACTACAACATTTTGTCCAGATCCTCTGGATGAAAAGAAAACTATCTGGTGTGTTGTGCTTCACTCAATCCCAGATCTTGCTATAGACTCTGTGTGTGTTTGTGTTTTCTGGACATTCTCTATGGACTTTAAGGTTTTGAATGCATTTTAGCAGGACCCTTTTTGTTTTCTACCTGGCAAATGCTAATTGGTTCCACCTGGAGTCAAATCCTCCACACATTCGAGTTTTCTAGGAAGAAAGCTTCAGAAACCTGAGAAAACATGATATTTGTATTTGTAAACATGACATTGGATGCATTTGCCGAACAGGAAGATTGTGCTTTTCTCCAAAACCACTTTCACTGTGATTTTTGGTTAAATTTCACCCGAAATCCACAACAATTTGTCCAGATACTCCTGGATGAAAACAAAACTATTTGGTGTGTTGTGGCTATCTCAATCCCAGATCTTCCTGCAGCCTCTGTGTGTGTTTGTGTTTTCTGGACATTCTCTATGGGCTTTACAGTTTTGAATGCATTTTAGCATGTAAGATTTGTTTTCAGCTGGCAAATGCTAATTGGTTCCACCTGGAGTCAAATCCTCCACACACTCGAGTTTTCTAGGAAGAAAGCTTCACAAACCTGAGAAAACATGATATTTCTTTGTGTAAACATGACATTGGATGCATTTGCCGAACAGGAAGATTGTGCTTTTCTCCAAAACCACTTTCACGGTGATTTTTGGTTAAATTTCACCCGAAATTCACAACAATTTGTCCAGATACTCCTGGATGAAAACAAATCTATCTGGTATATTGTGGCTATCTCAATCCCAGATCTTGCTACAGCCTCTGTGTGTGTTTGTGTTTTCTGGACATTCTCTATGGACTTTACGGTTTTGAATGCATTTTAGCATGTAAGATTTTGTTTTCAGCTGGCAAACGCTAATTGGTTCCACCTGGAGTCAAATCCTCCACACATTTGAGTTTTCTAGGAAGAAAGCTCCAGAAACCTGAGAATACATGATATTTGTATTTGTAAACATGACATTGGATGCATTTGCTGAACAGAAAGCTTGTGCTTTTCTCCAAAACCACTTTCACGGTGATTTTTGGTTAAATTTCACCCGAAATCCACAACAATTTCTCCAGATACTCCTGGATGAAAAGAAAACTATCTGGTGTGTTGTGGCTATCTCAATCCCAGATCTTGCTGCAGCCTCTGTGTGTGTTTGTGTTTTCTGGACATTCTCTATGGGCTTTACAGTTCTCAATGCATTTTAGCATGTAAGATTTGTTTTCAGCTGGCAAACGCTAATTGGTTCCACCTGGAGTCAAATCCTCCACACATTCGAGTTTTCTAGGAAGAAAACTCCAGAAACCTGAGAAAACATGATATTTGTATTTGTAAACATGACATTCGATGCATTTGCTGAACAGGAAGATTGTGCTTCTCTCTAAAACCACTTTCACGGTGATTTATTGGTTAAATTTTACTTCAAAACTACAAAAATTTGTTCAGATACTCCTCGATGAAAACAAAAAACTATCTGGTGATTTGTAGCTATCTCAATCCCAGATCTTGCTACAGCATTTGTGTGTGTTTGTGTTTTCTGGATATTCTCTATGGACTTTAAGGTTTTGAATGCATTTTAGCAGGACCCTTTTTGTTTTCTGCTGGCAAACGCTAATTGGTTCCACCTGGAGTCAAATCCACCACACATTCGAGTTTTCTAGGAAGAAAGCTTCAGAAACCTGAGAAAACATGATATTTTTGTTTGTAAACATGACATTGGATGCTTTTGCCGAACTGGAAGATTGTGCTTTTCTCCAAAACCACTTTCACGGTGATTTTTCGTTAAATTTCATCCGAAATGCACAACAATTTGTCCAGATACTCCTGGATGAAAACAAAACTATCTGGTGTGTTGTGGCTATCTCAATCCCAGATCTTGCTACAGCCTCTGTGTGTGTTTGTGTTTTCTGGACATTCTCTATGGACTTTATGGTTTTGAATGCATTTTAGCAGGACCGTTTTTTTTTCTGCTGGCAAACGCTAATTGGTTCCACCTGGAGTCAAATCCTCCACACATTCGAGTTTTCTAGGAAGAAAGCTTCAGAAACCTGAGAAAACATGATATTTGTATTTGTAAACATGACATTGGATGCATTTGCCGAACAGGAAGATTGTGCTTTTCTCCAAAACCACTTTCACTGTGATTTTTGGTTAAAATTCACCCAACATCCACAACATTTTGTCGAGATATCCTGGATGAAAACAAAACTATCTGGTGTGTTGTGGCTATCTCAATCCCAGATCTTGCTATAGCCTCTGTGTTTGTTTGTATTTTCTGGACATTCTGTATGGACTTTAAGGTTTTGAATGCATTTTAGCATGTAAGTTTTTGTTTTCAGTTGGCAAACGCTAATTGGTTCCACCTGGAGTCAAATCCTCAACATATTCGAGTTTTCTAGGAAGAAAGCTTCAGAAACCTGAGAAAACATGATACTTCTTTCTGCAAACATGACATTAGATTCATTTGCTGAACATAAAGATTGTGATTTTCTCCAAAACCACTTTCACGGTGATTTTTGGTTAAATTTCACCCTAAATCCACAACAATTTCTCCAGATACTCCTGGATGAAAACAAAACTATCTGGTGTGTTGTGGCTATCTCAATCCCTGATCTTGCTACAGCCTCTATGTTTGTTTGTGTTTTCTGGACATTCTCTATGGACTTTACGGTTTTGAATGCATTTTAGCATGTAAGTTTTTGTTTTTAGCTGCGAAACCCTAATTGGTTCCACCTGGAGTCAAATCCTCCACACATTCGAGTTTTCTAGGAAGAAAGCTCCAGAAACCTGAGAAAACATGATATTTGTATTTGTAAACATGACATGGGAAACATTTGCTGAACAGAATTATTGTGCTTTTCCCAAAACCACTTTCACGGTGATTGTTGGTTAAATTTCACCGGGATACTACAACATTTTGTCCAGATTCTCTGGATGAAATGAAAACTATCTGGTGTGTTGTGGCTATCTCAATCCCAAATCTTGCTGCAACCTCTGGGTGTGTTTGTGTTTTCTGGACATTCTCTATGGACTTTACGGTTTTGAATGCATTTTAGCTTGTAAGTTTTTGTTTTTAGCTGGCAAACGCTAATTGGTTCCACCTGGAGTCAAATCCTCCACACATTCGAGTTTTCTAGGAAGAAAGCTCCAGAAACCTGAGAAAACATGATATTTGTATTTGTAATCATGACATAGGATTCATTTGCTGAACAGGAAGATTGTGCTTTTCTCCAAAACCACTTTCACGGTGATTTTTTTGGTTAAATTTCACCCAGATACTACAACATTTTGTCCAGATCCTCTGGATGAAAAGAAAACTATCTGGTGTGTTGTGCTTCTCTCAATCCCAGATCTTGCTATAGACTCTGTGTGTGTTTGTGTTTTCTGGACATTCTCTATGGACTTTAAGGTTTTGAATGCATTTTAGCAGGACCCTTTTTGTTTTCTACCTGGCAAATGCTAATTGGTTCCACCTGGAGTCAAATCCTCCACACATTCGAGTTTTCTAGGAAGAAAGCTTCAGAAACCTGAGAAAACATGATATTTGTATTTGTAAACATGACATTGGATGCATTTGCCGAACAGGAAGATTGTGCTTTTCTCCAAAACCACTTTCACGGTGATTTTTGGTTAAATTTCACCCGAAATCCACAACAATTTGTCCAGATACTCCTGGATGAAAACAAAACTATCTGGTGTGTTGTGGCTATCTCAATCCCAGATCTTGCTACAGCCTCTATGTTTGTTTGTGTTTTCTGGACATTCTCTATGGACTTTACGGTTTTGAATGCATTTTAGCATGTAAGTTTTTGTTTTTAGCTGCGAAACCCTAATTGGTTCCACCTGGAGTCAAATCCTCCACACATTCGAGTTTTCTAGGAAGAAAGCTTCACAAACCTGAGAAAACATGATATTTCTTTGTGTAAACATGACATTGGATGCATTTGCCGAACAGGAAGATTGTGCTTTTCTCCAAAACCACTTTCACGGTGATTTTTGGTTAAATTTCACCCGAAATCCACAACAATTTGTCCAGATACTCCTGGATGAAAACAAATCTATCTGGTATATTGTGGCTATCTCAATCCCAGATCTTGCTACAGCCTCTGTGTGTGTTTGTGTTTTCTGGACATTCTCTATGGACTTTACGGTTTTGAATGCATTTTAGCATGTAAGATTTTGTTTTCAGCTGGCAAACGCTAATTGGTTCTACCTGGAGTCAAATCCACCACACATTCGAGTTTTCTAGGAAGAAAGCTTCAGAAACCTGAGAAAACATGATATTTGTATTTCTAAACATGACATTGCATGCATTTGCCGAACAGGAAGATTGTGCTGTTCTCCAAAACCACTTTCACGGTGATTTTTGGTTAAATTTCACTTCAAAACTACAACAATTTGTCCAGATACTCTGGATGAAAACAAAACTATCTGGTGTGTTGTGGCTATCTCAATCCCAGATCTTGCTATAGCCTCTGTGTGTGTTTGTGTTTTCTGGACATTCTCTATGGACTTTACGGTTTCGAATGCATTTTAGCATGTAAGTTTTTGTTTTCAGCTGGCAAACGCTAATTGGTTCCACCTGGAGTCAAATCCTCCACACATTCGAGTTTTCTAAGAAGAAAGCTCCAGAAACCTGAGAAAACATGATATTTGTATTTGTAAACATGACATGGGAAACATTTGCTGAACAGAATTATTGTGCTTTTCCCAAAACCACTTTCACGGTGATTGTTGGTTAAATTTCACCGGGATACTACAACATTTTGTCCAGATTCTCTGGATGAAATGAAAACTATCTGGTGTGTTGTGGCTATCTCAATCCCAAATCTTGCTGCAACCTCTGGGTGTGTTTGTGTTTTCTGGACATTCTCTATGGACTTTACGGTTTTGAATGCATTTTAGCTTGTAAGTTTTTGTTTTTAGCTGGCAAACGCTAATTGGTTCCACCTGGAGTCAAATCCTCCACACATTCGAGTTTTCTAGGAAGAAAGCTCCAGAAACCTGAGAAAACATGATATTTGTATTTGTAATCATGACATTGGATTCATTTGCTGAACAGGAAGATTGTGCTTTTCTCCAAAACCACTTTCACGGTGATTTTTTTGGTTAAATTTTACCCAGATACTACAACATTTTGTCCAGATCCTCTGGATGAAAAGAAAACTATCTGGTGTGTTGTGCTTCACTCAATCCCAGATCTTGCTATAGACTCTGTGTGTGTTTGTGTTTTCTGGACATTCTCTATGGACTTTAAGGTTTTGAATGCATTTTAGCAGGACCCTTTTTGTTTTCTACCTGGCAAATGCTAATTGGTTCCACCTGGAGTCAAATCCTCCACACATTCGAGTTTTCTAGGAAGAAAGCTTCAGAAACCTGAGAAAACATGATATTTGTATTTGTAAACATGACATTGGATGCATTTGCCGAACAGGAAGATTGTGCTTTTCTCCAAAACCACTTTCACTGTGATTTTTGGTTAAATTTCACCCGAAATCCACAACAATTTGTCCAGATACTCCTGGATGAAAACAAAACTATTTGGTGTGTTGTGGCTATCTCAATCCCAGATCTTCCTGCAGCCTCTGTGTGTGTTTGTGTTTTCTGGACATTCTCTATGGGCTTTACAGTTTTGAATGCATTTTAGCATGTAAGATTTGTTTTCAGCTGGCAAATGCTAATTGGTTCCACCTGGAGTCAAATCCTCCACACACTCGAGTTTTCTAGGAAGAAAGCTTCACAAACCTGAGAAAACATGATATTTCTTTGTGTAAACATGACATTGGATGCATTTGCCGAACAGGAAGATTGTGCTTTTCTCCAAAACCACTTTCACGGTGATTTTTGGTTAAATTTCACCCGAAATTCACAACAATTTGTCCAGATACTCCTGGATGAAAACAAATCTATCTGGTATATTGTGGCTATCTCAATCCCAGATCTTGCTACAGCCTCTGTGTGTGTTTGTGTTTTCTGGACATTCTCTATGGACTTTACGGTTTTGAATGCATTTTAGCATGTAAGATTTTGTTTTCAGCTGGCAAACGCTAATTGGTTCCACCTGGAGTCAAATCCTCCACACATTTGAGTTTTCTAGGAAGAAAGCTCCAGAAACCTGAGAATACATGATATTTGTATTTGTAAACATGACATTGGATGCATTTGCTGAACAGAAAGCTTGTGCTTTTCTCCAAAACCACTTTCACGGTGATTTTTGGTTAAATTTCACCCGAAATCCACAACAATTTCTCCAGATACTCCTGGATGAAAAGAAAACTATCTGGTGTGTTGTGGCTATCTCAATCCCAGATCTTGCTGCAGCCTCTGTGTGTGTTTGTGTTTTCTGGACATTCTCTATGGGCTTTACAGTTCTCAATGCATTTTAGCATGTAAGATTTGTTTTCAGCTGGCAAACGCTAATTGGTTCCACCTGGAGTCAAATCCTCCACACATTCGAGTTTTCTAGGAAGAAAACTCCAGAAACCTGAGAAAACATGATATTTGTATTTGTAAACATGACATTCGATGCATTTGCTGAACAGGAAGATTGTGCTTCTCTCTAAAACCACTTTCACGGTGATTTATTGGTTAAATTTTACTTCAAAACTACAAAAATTTGTTCAGATACTCCTCGATGAAAACAAAAAACTATCTGGTGATTTGTAGCTATCTCAATCCCAGATCTTGCTACAGCATTTGTGTGTGTTTGTGTTTTCTGGATATTCTCTATGGACTTTAAGGTTTTGAATGCATTTTAGCAGGACCCTTTTTGTTTTCTGCTGGCAAACGCTAATTGGTTCCACCTGGAGTCAAATCCACCACACATTCGAGTTTTCTAGGAAGAAAGCTTCAGAAACCTGAGAAAACATGATATTTTTGTTTGTAAACATGACATTGGATGCTTTTGCCGAACTGGAAGATTGTGCTTTTCTCCAAAACCACTTTCACGGTGATTTTTCGTTAAATTTCATCCGAAATGCACAACAATTTGTCCAGATACTCCTGGATGAAAACAAAACTATCTGGTGTGTTGTGGCTATCTCAATCCCAGATCTTGCTACAGCCTCTGTGTGTGTTTGTGTTTTCTGGACATTCTCTATGGACTTTATGGTTTTGAATGCATTTTAGCAGGACCGTTTTTTTTTCTGCTGGCAAACGCTAATTGGTTCCACCTGGAGTCAAATCCTCCACACATTCGAGTTTTCTAGGAAGAAAGCTTCAGAAACCTGAGAAAACATGATATTTGTATTTGTAAACATGACATTGGATGCATTTGCCGAACAGGAAGATTGTGCTTTTCTCCAAAACCACTTTCACTGTGATTTTTGGTTAAAATTCACCCAACATCCACAACATTTTGTCGAGATATCCTGGATGAAAACAAAACTATCTGGTGTGTTGTGGCTATCTCAATCCCAGATCTTGCTATAGCCTCTGTGTTTGTTTGTATTTTCTGGACATTCTGTATGGACTTTAAGGTTTTGAATGCATTTTAGCATGTAAGTTTTTGTTTTCAGTTGGCAAACGCTAATTGGTTCCACCTGGAGTCAAATCCTCAACATATTCGAGTTTTCTAGGAAGAAAGCTTCAGAAACCTGAGAAAACATGATACTTCTTTCTGCAAACATGACATTAGATTCATTTGCTGAACATAAAGATTGTGATTTTCTCCAAAACCACTTTCACGGTGATTTTTGGTTAAATTTCACCCTAAATCCACAACAATTTCTCCAGATACTCCTGGATGAAAACAAAACTATCTGGTGTGTTGTGGCTATCTCAATCCCTGATCTTGCTACAGCCTCTATGTTTGTTTGTGTTTTCTGGACATTCTCTATGGACTTTACGGTTTTGAATGCATTTTAGCATGTAAGTTTTTGTTTTTAGCTGCGAAACCCTAATTGGTTCCACCTGGAGTCAAATCCTCCACACATTCGAGTTTTCTAGGAAGAAAGCTCCAGAAACCTGAGAAAACATGATATTTGTATTTGTAAACATGACATGGGAAACATTTGCTGAACAGAATTATTGTGCTTTTCCCAAAACCACTTTCACGGTGATTGTTGGTTAAATTTCACCGGGATACTACAACATTTTGTCCAGATTCTCTGGATGAAATGAAAACTATCTGGTGTGTTGTGGCTATCTCAATCCCAAATCTTGCTGCAACCTCTGGGTGTGTTTGTGTTTTCTGGACATTCTCTATGGACTTTACGGTTTTGAATGCATTTTAGCTTGTAAGTTTTTGTTTTTAGCTGGCAAACGCTAATTGGTTCCACCTGGAGTCAAATCCTCCACACATTCGAGTTTTCTAGGAAGAAAGCTCCAGAAACCTGAGAAAACATGATATTTGTATTTGTAATCATGACATAGGATTCATTTGCTGAACAGGAAGATTGTGCTTTTCTCCAAAACCACTTTCACGGTGATTTTTTTGGTTAAATTTCACCCAGATACTACAACATTTTGTCCAGATCCTCTGGATGAAAAGAAAACTATCTGGTGTGTTGTGCTTCTCTCAATCCCAGATCTTGCTATAGACTCTGTGTGTGTTTGTGTTTTCTGGACATTCTCTATGGACTTTAAGGTTTTGAATGCATTTTAGCAGGACCCTTTTTGTTTTCTACCTGGCAAATGCTAATTGGTTCCACCTGGAGTCAAATCCTCCACACATTCGAGTTTTCTAGGAAGAAAGCTTCAGAAACCTGAGAAAACATGATATTTGTATTTGTAAACATGACATTGGATGCATTTGCCGAACAGGAAGATTGTGCTTTTCTCCAAAACCACTTTCACGGTGATTTTTGGTTAAATTTCACCCGAAATCCACAACAATTTGTCCAGATACTCCTGGATGAAAACAAAACTATCTGGTGTGTTGTGGCTATCTCAATCCCAGATCTTGCTACAGCCTCTATGTTTGTTTGTGTTTTCTGGACATTCTCTATGGACTTTACGGTTTTGAATGCATTTTAGCATGTAAGTTTTTGTTTTTAGCTGCGAAACCCTAATTGGTTCCACCTGGAGTCAAATCCTCCACACATTCGAGTTTTCTATGAAGAAAGCTCCAGAAACCTGAGAAAACATGATATTTGTATTTGTAAACATGACATTGGATGCATTTGCTGAACAGAAAGCTTGTGCTTTTCTCCAAAACCACTTTCACGGTGATTTTTGGTTAAATTTCACCCGAAATCCACAACAATTTCTCCAGATACTCCTGGATGAATACAAAACTATTTGGTGTGTTGTGGCTATCTCAATCCCAGATCTTCCTGCAGCCTCTGTGTGTGTTTGTGTTTTCTGGACATTCTCTATGGGCTTTACAGTTCTCAATGCATTTTAGCATGTAAGATTTGTTTTCAGCTGGCAAACGCTAATTGGTTCCACCTGGAGTCAAATCCTCCACACATTCGAGTTTTCTAGGAAGAA
Organism: Oryctolagus cuniculus; assembly: GCF_964237555.1. Taxonomy (NCBI): domain Eukaryota; kingdom Metazoa; phylum Chordata; class Mammalia; order Lagomorpha; family Leporidae; genus Oryctolagus; species Oryctolagus cuniculus. The sequence goes on from NW_027208265.1 coordinate 166,238, forward strand.
AACTCCAGAAACCTGAGAAAACATGATATTTGTATTTGTAAACATGACATTCGATGCATTTGCTGAACAGGAAGATTGTGCTTCTCTCTAAAACCACTTTCACGGTGATTTATTGGTTAAATTTTACTTCAAAACTACAAAAATTTGTTCAGATACTCCTCGATGAAAACAAAAAACTATCTGGTGATTTGTAGCTATCTCAATCCCAGATCTTGCTACAGCATTTGTGTGTGTTTGTGTTTTCTGGATATTCTCTATGGACTTTAAGGTTTTGAATGCATTTTAGCAGGACCCTTTTTGTTTTCTGCTGGCAAACGCTAATTGGTTCCACCTGGAGTCAAATCCACCACACATTCGAGTTTTCTAGGAAGAAAGCTTCAGAAACCTGAGAAAACATGATATTTTTGTTTGTAAACATGACATTGGATGCTTTTGCCGAACTGGAAGATTGTGCTTTTCTCCAAAACCACTTTCACGGTGATTTTTCGTTAAATTTCATCCGAAATGCACAACAATTTGTCCAGATACTCCTGGATGAAAACAAAACTATCTGGTGTGTTGTGGCTATCTCAATCCCAGATCTTGCTACAGCCTCTGTGTGTGTTTGTGTTTTCTGGACATTCTCTATGGACTTTATGGTTTTGAATGCATTTTAGCAGGACCGTTTTTGTTTTCTGCTGGCAAACGCTAATTGGTTCCACCTGGAGTCAAATCCTCCACACATTCGAGTTTTCTAGGAAGAAAGCTTCAGAAACCTGAGAAAACATGATATTTGTATTTGTAAACATGACATTGGATGCATTTGCCGAACAGGAAGATTGTGCTTTTCTCCAAAACCACTTTCACTGTGCTTTTTGGTTAAAATTCACCCAACATCCACAACATTTTGTCGAGATATCCTGGATGAAAACAAAACTATCTGGTGTGTTGTGGCTATCTCAATCCCAGATCTTGCTATAGCCTCTGTGTTTGTTTGTATTTTCTGGACATTCTGTATGGACTTTAAGGTTTTGAATGCATTTTAGCATGTAAGTTTTTGTTTTCAGTTGGCAAACGCTAATTGGTTCCACCTGGAGTCAAATCCTCAACATATTCGAGTTTTCTAGGAAGAAAGCTTCAGAAACCTGAGAAAACATGATACTTCTTTCTGCAAACATGACATTAGATTCATTTGCTGAACAGAAAGATTGTGATTTTCTCCAAAACCACTTTCACGGTGATTTTTGGTTAAATTTCACCCTAAATCCACAACAATTTCTCCAGATACTCCTGGATGAAAACAAAACTATCTGGTGTGTTGTGGCTATCTCAATCCCTGATCTTGCTACAGCCTCTATGTTTGTTTGTGTTTTCTGGACATTCTCTATGGACTTTACGGTTTTGAATGCATTTTAGCATGTAAGTTTTTGTTTTTAGCTGCGAAACCCTAATTGGTTCCACCTGGAGTCAAATCCTCCACACATTCGAGTTTTCTAGGAAGAAAGCTCCAGAAACCTGAGAAAACATGATATTTGTATTTGTAAACATGACATGGGAAACATTTGCTGAACAGAATTATTGTGCTTTTCCCAAAACCACTTTCACGGTGATTGTTGGTTAAATTTCACCGGGATACTACAACATTTTGTCCAGATTCTCTGGATGAAATGAAAACTATCTGGTGTGTTGTGGCTATCTCAATCCCAAATCTTGCTGCAACCTCTGGGTGTGTTTGTGTTTTCTGGACATTCTCTATGGACTTTACGGTTTTGAATGCATTTTAGCTTGTAAGTTTTTGTTTTTAGCTGGCAAACGCTAATTGGTTCCACCTGGAGTCAAATCCTCCACACATTCGAGTTTTCTAGGAAGAAAGCTCCAGAAACCTGAGAAAACATGATATTTGTATTTGTAATCATGACATTGGATTCATTTGCTGAACAGGAAGATTGTGCTTTTCTCCAAAACCACTTTCACGGTGATTTTTTTGGTTAAATTTCACCCAGATACTACAACATTTTGTCCAGATCCTCTGGATGAAATGAAAACTATCTGGTGTGTTGTGCTTCTCTCAATCCCAGATCTTGCTATAGACTCTGTGTGTGTTTGTGTTTTCTGGACATTCTCTATGGACTTTAAGGTTTTGAATGCATTTTAGCAGGACCCTTTTTGTTTTCTACCTGGCAAATGCTAATTGGTTCCACCTGGAGTCAAATCCTCCACACATTCGAGTTTTCTAGGAAGAAAGCTTCAGAAACCTGAGAAAACATGATATTTGTATTTGTAAACATGACATTGGATGCATTTGCCGAACAGGAAGATTGTGCTTTTCTCCAAAACCACTTTCACGGTGATTTTTGGTTAAATTTCACCCGAAATCCACAACAATTTGTCCAGATACTCCTGGATGAAAACAAAACTATTTGGTGTGTTGTGGCTATCTCAATCCCAGATCTTCCTGCAGCCTCTGTGTGTGTTTGTGTTTTCTGGACATTCTCTATGGGCTTTACAGTTTTGAATGCATTTTAGCATGTAAGATTTGTTTTCAGCTTTCAAATTCTAATTGGTTCCACCTGGAGTCAAATCCTCCACACACTCGAGTTTTCTAGGAAGAAAGCTTCAGAAACCTGAGAAAACATGATATTTCTTTCTGTAAACATGACATTGGATGCATTTCCTGAACAGGAAGATTGTGCTTTTCTCCAAAATCACTTTCACGGTGATTTTCGGTTAAATTTCACCTGAAATCCACATCAATTTGTCCAGATACTCCTGGATGAAAACAAAACTATCTGGTGTGTTGTGGCTATTTCAATCCCAGATCTAGCTACACCCTCTGTGTGTGTTTGTGTTTTCTGGACATTCTCTATGGACTTTATGGTTTTGAATTCATTTTAGCATGTAAGTTTTTGTTCTCAGCTGGCAAACGCCAATTGTTTCCACCTGCAGTCAAATCCTCCACACATTCGAGTTTTCTAGGAAGAAAGCTTCAGAAACCTGAGAAAACATGATATTTGTATTTGTAAACATGACATTGCATGCATTTGCCGAACAGGAAGATTGTGCTTTTCTCCAAAACCACTTTCACGGTGATTTTTGGTAAAATTTCACCTGAAATCCACAACAATTTTTCCATATACTACTAGATGAAAACAAAACTCTCTGGTGTGTTGTGGCTATCTCAATCCCAGACCTTACTACAGCCTCTGTGTGTGTTTGTGTTTTCTGGACATTCTCTATGGACTTTACGGTTTTGAATGCATTTTAGCATGTAAGTTTTGTTTTCAGCTGGCAAACACTAATTGGTTCCACCTGGAGTCAAATCCTCCACACATTCGAGTTTTCTAGGAAGAAAGCTCCAGAAACCTGAGAAAACATGATATTTGTATTTGTAAACATGACATTGGATGCATTTGCCGACAGGAAGATTGTGCTTTTCTGCAAAACCTCTTTCACGGTGATTTTTTTGGTTAAATTTCACCCGAAATCCACAACATTTTGTCCAGATACTCTGGATGAAAACAAAACCATCTAGTGTGTTGTGGCTATCTCAATCCCATATCTTGCTACAGCCTCTGTGTGTGTTTGTGTTTTCTGGACATGCTCTATGGACTTTACGGTTTTGAATGCATTATAGCATGTAAGTTTTTGATTTCAGCTGGCAAACGCTAGTTGGTTATACCTGGAGTCAAATCCTCCACACATTGGAGTTTTCTTGGAAGAAACCTTCAGAAACCTGAGAAAACATGATATTTGTATTTCTAAACATGACATTGCATGCATTTGCCGAACAGGAAGATTGTGCTGTTCTCCAAAACCACTTTCACGGTGATTTTTGGTTAAATTTCACTTCAAAACTACAACAATTTGTCCAGATACTCTGGATGAAAACAAAACTATCTGGTGTGTTGTGGCTATCTCAATCCCAGATCTTGCTATAGCCTCTGTGTGTGTTTGTGTTTTCTGGACATTCTCTATGGACTTTACGGTTTCGAATGCATTTTAGCATGTAAGTTTTTGTTTTCAGCTGGCAAACGCTAATTGGTTCCACCTGGAGTCAAATCCTCCACACATTCGACTTTTCTAGGAAGAAAGCTTCAGAAACCTGAGAAAACATGATATTTGTATTTGTAAACATGACATTGGATGCATTTGCCGAACAGGAAGATTGTGCTTTTCTCCAAAACCACTTTCACGGTGATTTTTGGTTAAATTTCAACGGGATACTACAACATTTTGTCCAGTTTCTCTGGATGAAAAGAAAACTATCTGGTGTGTTGTGGCTATCTCAATCCCAGATCTTGCTGCAGCCTCTGTGTGTGTTTGTGTTTTCTGGACATTCTCTATGGACTTTACGGTTTTGAATGCATTTTAGCATGTAAGTTTTTGTTTTTAGCTGCGAAACCCTAATTGGTTCCACCTGGAGTCAAATCCTCCACACATTCGAGTTTTCTATGAAGAAAGCTCCAGAAACCTGAGAAAACATGATATTTGTATTTGTAAACATGACATGGGAAACATTTGCTGAACAGAATTATTGTGCTTTTCCCAAAACCACTTTCACGGTGATTGTTGGTTAAATTTCACCGGGATACTACAACATTTTGTCCAGATTCTCTGGATGAAATGAAAACTATCTGGTGTGTTGTGGCTATCTCAATCCCAAATCTTGCTGCAACCTCTGGGTGTGTTTGTGTTTTCTGGACATTCTCTATGGACTTTACGGTTTTGAATGCATTTTAGCTTGTAAGTTTTTGTTTTTAACTGGCAAACGCTAATTGGTTCCACCTGGAGTCAAATCCTCCACACATTCGAGTTTTCTAGGAAGAAAGCTCCAGAAACCTGAGAAAACATGATATTTGTATTTGTAATCATGACATTGGATTCATTTGCTGAACAGGAAGATTGTGCTTTTCTCCAAAACCACTTTCACGGTGATTTTTTGGTTAAATTTCACCCAGATACTACAACATTTTGTCCAGATACTCTGGATGAAAAGAAAACTATCTGGTGTGTTGTGCTTCTCTCAATCCCAGATCTTGCTATAGACTCTGTGTGTGTTTGTGTTTTCTGGACATTCTCTATGGACTTTAAGGTTTTGAATGCATTTTAGCAGGACCCTTTTTGTTTTCTACCTGGCAAATGCTAATTGGTTCCACCTGGAGTCAAATCCTCCACACATTCGAGTTTTCTAGGAAGAAAACTCCAGAAACCTGAGAAAACATGATATTTGTATTTGTAAACATGACATTGGATGCATTTGCCGAACAGGAAGATTGTGCTTTTCTCCAAAACCACTTTCACGGTGATTTTTCGTTAAATTTCAGCTGAAATCCACAACAATTTGTCCAGATACTCCTATGAAAACAAAACTATATGGTATATTGTGGCTATCTCAATCCCAGATCTTGCTACAGCCTCTGTGTGTGTTTGTGCTTTCTGGACATTCTCTATGGACTTTACGGTTTTGAATGCATTTTAGCATGTAAGTTTTTGTTTTCAGCTGGCAAACGCTAATTGGTTCCACCTGGAGTCAAATCCTCCACACATTCGAGTTTACTAGGAAGAAAGCTCCAGAAACCTGAGAAAACATGATATTTGTATTTGTAAACATGACATTGGATGCATTTGCTGAACAGAAAGCTTGTGCTTTTATCCAAAACCACTTTCACGGTGATTTTTGGTTAAATTTCAACCAAAATCCACAACAATTTGTCCAGATACTCCTGGATGAAAACAAAACTATCTGTTGATTTGTAGCTATCTCAATCCCAGATCTTGCTACAGCCTCTGTGTGTGTTTGTGTTTTCTGGACATTCTCTATGGACTTTACGGTTTTGAATGCATTTTAGCATGTAAGTTTTTGTTTTTAGCTGCGAAACCCTAATTGGTTCCACCTGGAGTCAAATCCTCCACACATTCGAGTTTTCTAGGAGGAAAGCTTCAGAAACCTGAGAAAACATGATATTTGTATTTGTAATCATGACATTGGATTCATTTGCCGAACAGGAAGATTGTGCTTTTCTCCAAAACCACTTTCACGGTGATTTTTGGTTAAATTTCAACGGGATACTACAACATTTTGTCCAGTTTCTCTGGATGAAAAGAAAACTATCTGGTGTGTTGTGGCTATCTCAATCCCAGATCTTGCTGCAGCCTCTGTGTGTGTTTGTGTTTTCTGGACATTCTCTATGGACTTTACGGTTTTGAATGCATTTTAGCATGTAAGTTTTTGTTTTCTGCTGGCAAACGCTAATTGGTTCCACCTGGAGTCAAATACTCCACACATTCGAGTTTTCTAGGAAGAAAGCTCCAGAAACCTGAGAAAACATGATATTTCTTTCTGTAAACATGACATTGGATGCATTTGCCGAACAGGAAGATTGTGATTTTCTCCAAAATCACTTTCACGGTGATTTTTGGTTAAATTTCACCCGAAATCCACAACAATTTCTCCAGATACTCCTGGATGAAAACAAAACTATCTGGTGTGTTGTGGCTATTTCAATCCTAGATCTTGCTACAGCCTCTGTGTGTGTTTGTGTTTTCTGGACATTCTCTATGGACTTTACGGTTTTGAATGCATTTTAGCATGTAAGATTTTGTTTTCAGCTGGCAAACGCTAATTGGTTCCACCTGGAGTCAAATCCTCCACACATTCGAGTTTTCTAGGAAGAAAGCTTCAGAAACCTGAGAAAACATGATATTTGTATTTGTAAACATGACATGGGTTTCATTTGCTGAACAGAAAGATTGTGCTTTTCTCCAAAACCACTTTCACGGTTATTGTTTGGTTAAATTTCACCGGGATACTACAACATTTTGTCCAGATTCTCTGGATGAAAAGAAAACTATCTGGTGTGTTGTGGCTATCTCAATCCCAGATCTTGCTGCAGCCTCTGTGTGTGTTTGTGTTTTCTGGACAATCTCTATGGACTTTAGGGTTTTGAATGCATTTTTGCAGGACCCTTTTTGTTTTCTGCTGGCAAACGCTAATTGGTTCTACCTGGAGTTAAATCCTCCACACTTTGGAGTTTTCTTGGAGGAAACCTTCAGAAACCTGAGAAAACATGATATTTGTATTTGTAAACATGACATTGGATTCATTTTCTGAACAGAAAGATTGTGCTTTTCTCCAAAACCACTTTCACGGTGATTTTTGGTTAAATTTCACCCGGATAAAACAACATTTTGTCCAGATACCCTGGATGAAAACAAAACTATCTGGTGTGTTGTGGCTATCTCAATCCCAGATCTTGCTATAGACTCTGTGTGTGTTTGTGTTTTCTGGACATGCTCTATGGACTTTACGGTTTTCTGTGCATTTTAGCATGTAAGTTTTTGTTTTTAGCTGCGAAACCCTAATTGGTTCCACCTGGAGTCAAATCCTCCACACATTCGAGTTTTCTAGGAAGAAAGCTTCAGAAACATGAGAAAACATGATATTTGTATTTGTAAACATGACATGGGATTCATTTGCTGAACAGAAAGATTGTGCTTTTTTCCAAAACCACTTTCACGGGTATTTTTGGTTAAATTTCACCCGAAATCCACAACAATTTCTCCAGATACTCCTGGATGAAAACAAAACTATGTGGTGTGTTGTGGCTATCTCAATCCCAGATCTTGCTACAGCCTCTGTGTTTGTTTGTGTTTTCTGGACATTCTCTATGGACTTTACGGTTTTGAATGCATTGTAGCAGGACCCTTTTTGTTTTCTACCTGGCAAATGCTAATTGGTTCCACCTGGAGTCAAATCCTCCACACATTCGAGTTTTCTATGAAGAAAGCTCCAGAAACCTGAGAAAACATGATATTTGTATTTGTAAACATGACATGGGAAACATTTGCTGAACAGAATTATTGTGCTTTTCCCAAAACCACTTTCACGGTGATTGTTGGTTAAATTTCACCGGGATACTACAACATTTTGTCCAGATTCTCTGGATGAAATGAAAACTATCTGGTGTGTTGTGGCTATCTCAATCCCAAATCTTGCTGCAACCTCTGGGTGTGTTTGTGTTTTCTGGACATTCTCTATGGACTTTACGGTTTTGAATGCATTTTAGCTTGTAAGTTTTTGTTTTTAGCTGGCAAACGCTAATTGGTTCCACCTGGAGTCAAATCCTCCACACATTCGAGTTTTCTAGGAAGAAAGCTCCAGAAACCTGAGAAAACATGATATTTGTATTTGTAATCATGACATTGGATTCATTTGCTGAACAGGAAGATTGTGCTTTTCTCCAAAACCACTTTCACGGTGATTTTTTGGTTAAATTTCACCCAGATACTACAACATTTTGTCCAGATACTCTGGATGAAAAGAAAACTATCTGGTGTGTTGTGCTTCTCTCAATCCCAGATCTTGCTATAGCCTCTGTGTGTGTTTGTGTTTTCTGGACATTCTCTATGGACTTTACGGTTTCGAATGCATTTTAGCATGTAAGTTTTTGTTTTCAGCTGGCAAACGCTAATTGGTTCCACCTGGAGTCAAATCCTCCACATATTCGAGTTTTCTAGGAAGAAAGCTTCAGAAACCTGAGAAAACATGATACTTCTTTCTGCAAACATGACATTAGATTCATTTGCTGAACAGAAAGATTGTGATTTTCTCCAAAACCACTTTCACGGTGATTTTTGGTTAAATTTCACCCTAAATCCACAACAATTTCTCCAGATACTCCTGGATGAAAACAAAACTATCTGGTGTGTTGTGGCTATCTCAATCCCTGATCTTGCTACAGCCTCTATGTTTGTTTGTGTTTTCTGGACATTCTCTATGGACTTTACGGTTTCGAATGCATTTTAGCATGTAAGTTTTTGTTTTTAGCTGCGAAACCCTAATTGGTTCCACCTGGAGTCAAATCCTCCACACATTCGAGTTTTCTAAGAAGAAAGCTCCAGAAACCTGAGAAAACATGATATTTGTATTTGTAAACATGACATGGGAAACATTTGCTGAACAGAATTATTGTGCTTTTCCCAAAACCACTTTCACGGTGATTGTTGGTTAAATTTCACCGGGATACTACAACATTTTGTCCAGATTCTCTGGATGAAATGAAAACTATCTGGTGTGTTGTGGCTATCTCAATCCCAAATCTTGCTGCAACCTCTGGGTGTGTTTGTGTTTTCTGGACATTCTCTATGGACTTTACGGTTTTGAATGCATTTTAGCTTGTAAGTTTTTGTTTTTAGCTGGCAAACGCTAATTGGTTCCACCTGGAGTCAAATCCTCCACACATTCGAGTTTTCTAGGAAGAAAGCTCCAGAAACCTGAGAAAACATGATATTTGTATTTGTAATCATGACATTGGATTCATTTGCTGAACAGGAAGATTGTGCTTTTCTCCAAAACCACTTTCACGGTGATTTTTTTGGTTAAATTTCACCCAGATACTACAACATTTTGTCCAGATCCTCTGGATGAAAAGAAAACTATCTGGTGTGTTGTGCTTCACTCAATCCCAGATCTTGCTATAGACTCTGTGTGTGTTTGTGTTTTCTGGACATTCTCTATGGACTTTAAGGTTTTGAATGCATTTTAGCAGGACCCTTTTTGTTTTCTACCTGGCAAATGCTAATTGGTTCCACCTGGAGTCAAATCCTCCACACATTCGAGTTTTCTAGGAAGAAAGCTTCAGAAACCTGAGAAAACATGATATTTGTATTTGTAAACATGACATTGGATGCATTTGCCGAACAGGAAGATTGTGCTTTTCTCCAAAACCACTTTCACGGTGATTTTTGGTTAAATTTCAACGGGATACTACAACATTTTGTCCAGTTTCTCTGGATGAAAAGAAAACTATCTGGTGTGTTGTGGCTATCTCAATCCCAGATCTTGCTGCAGCCTCTGTGTGTGTTTGTGTTTTCTGGACATTCTCTATGGACTTTACGGTTTTGAATGCATTTTAGCATGTAAGTTTTTGTTTTTAGCTGTGAAACCCTAATTGGTTCCACCTGGAGTCAAATCCTCCACACATTCGAGTTTTCTATGAAGAAAGCTCCAGAAACCTGAGAAAACATGATATTTGTATTTGTAAACATGACATGGGAAACATTTGCTGAACAGAATTATTGTGCTTTTCCCAAAACCACTTTCACGGTGATTGTTGGTTAAATTTCACCGGGATACTACAACATTTTGTCCAGATTCTCTGGATGAAATGAAAACTATCTGGTGTGTTGTGGCTATCTCAATCCCAAATCTTGCTGCAACCTCTGGGTGTGTTTGTGTTTTCTGGACATTCTCTATGGACTTTACGGTTTTGAATGCATTTTAGCTTGTAAGTTTTTGTTTTTAACTGGCAAACGCTAATTGGTTCCACCTGGAGTCAAATCCTCCACACATTCGAGTTTTCTAGGAAGAAAGCTCCAGAAACCTGAGAAAACATGATATTTGTATTTGTAATCATGACATTGGATTCATTTGCTGAACAGGAAGATTGTGCTTTTCTCCAAAACCACTTTCACGGTGATTTTTTGGTTAAATTTCACCCAGATACTACAACATTTTGTCCAGATACTCTGGATGAAAAGAAAACTATCTGGTGTGTTGTGCTTCTCTCAATCCCAGATCTTGCTATAGACTCTGTGTGTGTTTGTGTTTTCTGGACATTCTCTATGGACTTTAAGGTTTTGAATGCATTTTAGCAGGACCCTTTTTGTTTTCTACCTGGCAAATGCTAATTGGTTCCACCTGGAGTCAAATCCTCCACACATTCGAGTTTTCTAGGAAGAAAACTCCAGAAACCTGAGAAAACATGATATTTGTATTTGTAAACATGACATTGGATGCATTTGCCGAACAGGAAGATTGTGCTTTTCTCCAAAACCACTTTCACGGTGATTTTTCGTTAAATTTCAGCTGAAATCCACAACAATTTGTCCAGATACTCCTATGAAAACAAAACTATATGGTATATTGTGGCTATCTCAATCCCAGATCTTGCTACAGCCTCTGTGTGTGTTTGTGCTTTCTGGACATTCTCTATGGACTTTACGGTTTTGAATGCATTTTAGCATGTAAGTTTTTGTTTTCAGCTGGCAAACGCTAATTGGTTCCACCTGGAGTCAAATCCTCCACACATTCGAGTTTACTAGGAAGAAAGCTCCAGAAACCTGAGAAAACATGATATTTGTATTTGTAAACATGACATTGGATGCATTTGCTGAACAGAAAGCTTGTGCTTTTATCCAAAACCACTTTCACGGTGATTTTTGGTTAAATTTCAACCAAAATCCACAACAATTTGTCCAGATACTCCTGGATGAAAACAAAACTATCTGTTGATTTGTAGCTATCTCAATCCCAGATCTTGCTACAGCCTCTGTGTGTGTTTGTGTTTTCTGGACATTCTCTATGGACTTTACGGTTTTGAATGCATTTTAGCATGTAAGTTTTTGTTTTTAGCTGCGAAACCCTAATTGGTTCCACCTGGAGTCAAATCCTCCACACATTCGAGTTTTCTAGGAGGAAAGCTTCAGAAACCTGAGAAAACATGATATTTGTATTTGTAATCATGACATTGGATTCATTTGCCGAACAGGAAGATTGTGCTTTTCTCCAAAACCACTTTCACGGTGATTTTTGGTTAAATTTCAACGGGATACTACAACATTTTGTCCAGTTTCTCTGGATGAAAAGAAAACTATCTGGTGTGTTGTGGCTATCTCAATCCCAGATCTTGCTGCAGCCTCTGTGTGTGTTTGTGTTTTCTGGACATTCTCTATGGACTTTACGGTTTTGAATGCATTTTAGCATGTAAGTTTTTGTTTTCTGCTGGCAAACGCTAATTGGTTCCACCTGGAGTCAAATACTCCACACATTCGAGTTTTCTAGGAAGAAAGCTCCAGAAACCTGAGAAAACATGATATTTCTTTCTGTAAACATGACATTGGATGCATTTGCCGAACAGGAAGATTGTGATTTTCTCCAAAATCACTTTCACGGTGATTTTTGGTTAAATTTCACCCGAAATCCACAACAATTTCTCCAGATACTCCTGGATGAAAACAAAACTATCTGGTGTGTTGTGGCTATTTCAATCCTAGATCTTGCTACAGCCTCTGTGTGTGTTTGTGTTTTCTGGACATTCTCTATGGACTTTACGGTTTTGAATGCATTTTAGCATGTAAGATTTTGTTTTCAGCTGGCAAACGCTGATTGGTTCCACCTGGAGTCAAATCCTCCACACATTCGAGTTTTCTAGGAAGAAAGCTTCAGAAACCTGAGAAAACATGATATTTGTATTTGTAAACATGACATGGGTTTCATTTGCTGAACAGAAAGATTGTGCTTTTCTCCAAAACCACTTTCACGGTTATTGTTTGGTTAAATTTCACCGGGATACTACAACATTTTGTCCAGATTCTCTGGATGAAAAGAAAACTATCTGGTGTGTTGTGGCTATCTCAATCCCAGATCTTGCTGCAGCCTCTGTGTGTGTTTGTGTTTTCTGGACAATCTCTATGGACTTTAGGGTTTTGAATGCATTTTTGCAGGACCCTTTTTGTTTTCTGCTGGCAAACGCTAATTGGTTCTACCTGGAGTTAAATCCTCCACACTTTGGAGTTTTCTTGGAGGAAACCTTCAGAAACCTGAGAAAACATGATATTTGTATTTGTAAACATGACATTGGATTCATTTTCTGAACAGAAAGATTGTGCTTTTCTCCAAAACCACTTTCACGGTGATTTTTGGTTAAATTTCACCCGGATAAAACAACATTTTGTCCAGATACCCTGGATGAAAACAAAACTATCTGGTGTGTTGTGGCTATCTCAATCCCAGATCTTGCTATAGACTCTGTGTGTGTTTGTGTTTTCTGGACATGCTCTATGGACTTTACGGTTTTCTGTGCATTTTAGCATGTAAGTTTTTGTTTTTAGCTGCGAAACCCTAATTGGTTCCACCTGGAGTCAAATCCTCCACACATTCGAGTTTTCTAGGAAGAAAGCTTCAGAAACATGAGAAAACATGATATTTGTATTTGTAAACATGACATGGGATTCATTTGCTGAACAGAAAGATTGTGCTTTTTTCCAAAACCACTTTCACGGGTATTTTTGGTTAAATTTCACCCGAAATCCACAACAATTTCTCCAGATACTCCTGGATGAAAACAAAACTATGTGGTGTGTTGTGGCTATCTCAATCCCAGATCTTGCTACAGCCTCTGTGTTTGTTTGTGTTTTCTGGACATTCTCTATGGACTTTACGGTTTTGAATGCATTGTAGCAGGACCCTTTTTGTTTTCTACCTGGCAAATGCTAATTGGTTCCACCTGGAGTCAAATCCTCCACACATTCGAGTTTTCTATGAAGAAAGCTCCAGAAACCTGAGAAAACATGATATTTGTATTTGTAAACATGACATGGGAAACATTTGCTGAACAGAATTATTGTGCTTTTCCCAAAACCACTTTCACGGTGATTGTTGGTTAAATTTCACCGGGATACTACAACATTTTGTCCAGATTCTCTGGATGAAATGAAAACTATCTGGTGTGTTGTGGCTATCTCAATCCCAAATCTTGCTGCAACCTCTGGGTGTGTTTGTGTTTTCTGGACATTCTCTATGGACTTTACGGTTTTGAATGCATTTTAGCTTGTAAGTTTTTGTTTTTAGCTGGCAAACGCTAATTGGTTCCACCTGGAGTCAAATCCTCCACACATTCGAGTTTTCTAGGAAGAAAGCTCCAGAAACCTGAGAAAACATGATATTTGTATTTGTAATCATGACATTGGATTCATTTGCTGAACAGGAAGATTGTGCTTTTCTCCAAAACCACTTTCACGGTGATTTTTTGGTTAAATTTCACCCAGATACTACAACATTTTGTCCAGATACTCTGGATGAAAAGAAAACTATCTGGTGTGTTGTGCTTCTCTCAATCCCAGATCTTGCTATAGCCTCTGTGTGTGTTTGTGTTTTCTGGACATTCTCTATGGACTTTACGGTTTCGAATGCATTTTAGCATGTAAGTTTTTGTTTTCAGCTGGCAAACGCTAATTGGTTCCACCTGGAGTCAAATCCTCCACATATTCGAGTTTTCTAGGAAGAAAGCTTCAGAAACCTGAGAAAACATGATACTTCTTTCTGCAAACATGACATTAGATTCATTTGCTGAACAGAAAGATTGTGATTTTCTCCAAAACCACTTTCACGGTGATTTTTGGTTAAATTTCACCCTAAATCCACAACAATTTCTCCAGATACTCCTGGATGAAAACAAAACTATCTGGTGTGTTGTGGCTATCTCAATCCCTGATCTTGCTACAGCCTCTATGTTTGTTTGTGTTTTCTGGACATTCTCTATGGACTTTACGGTTTCGAATGCATTTTAGCATGTAAGTTTTTGTTTTTAGCTGCGAAACCCTAATTGGTTCCACCTGGAGTCAAATCCTCCACACATTCGAGTTTTCTAAGAAGAAAGCTCCAGAAACCTGAGAAAACATGATATTTGTATTTGTAAACATGACATGGGAAACATTTGCTGAACAGAATTATTGTGCTTTTCCCAAAACCACTTTCACGGTGATTGTTGGTTAAATTTCACCGGGATACTACAACATTTTGTCCAGATTCTCTGGATGAAATGAAAACTATCTGGTGTGTTGTGGCTATCTCAATCCCAAATCTTGCTGCAACCTCTGGGTGTGTTTGTGTTTTCTGGACATTCTCTATGGACTTTACGGTTTTGAATGCATTTTAGCTTGTAAGTTTTTGTTTTTAGCTGGCAAACGCTAATTGGTTCCACCTGGAGTCAAATCCTCCACACATTCGAGTTTTCTAGGAAGAAAGCTCCAGAAACCTGAGAAAACATGATATTTGTATTTGTAATCATGACATTGGATTCATTTGCTGAACAGGAAGATTGTGCTTTTCTCCAAAACCACTTTCACGGTGATTTTTTTGGTTAAATTTCACCCAGATACTACAACATTTTGTCCAGATCCTCTGGATGAAAAGAAAACTATCTGGTGTGTTGTGCTTCACTCAATCCCAGATCTTGCTATAGACTCTGTGTGTGTTTGTGTTTTCTGGACATTCTCTATGGACTTTAAGGTTTTGAATGCATTTTAGCAGGACCCTTTTTGTTTTCTACCTGGCAAATGCTAATTGGTTCCACCTGGAGTCAAATCCTCCACACATTCGAGTTTTCTAGGAAGAAAGCTTCAGAAACCTGAGAAAACATGATATTTGTATTTGTAAACATGACATTGGATGCATTTGCCGAACAGGAAGATTGTGCTTTTCTCCAAAACCACTTTCACGGTGATTTTTGGTTAAATTTCAACGGGATACTACAACATTTTGTCCAGTTTCTCTGGATGAAAAGAAAACTATCTGGTGTGTTGTGGCTATCTCAATCCCAGATCTTGCTGCAGCCTCTGTGTGTGTTTGTGTTTTCTGGACATTCTCTATGGACTTTACGGTTTTGAATGCATTTTAGCATGTAAGTTTTTGTTTTTAGCTGTGAAACCCTAATTGGTTCCACCTGGAGTCAAATCCTCCACACATTCGAGTTTTCTATGAAGAAAGCTCCAGAAACCTGAGAAAACATGATATTTGTATTTGTAAACATGACATGGGAAACATTTGCTGAACAGAATTATTGTGCTTTTCCCAAAACCACTTTCACGGTGATTGTTGGTTAAATTTCACCGGGATACTACAACATTTTGTCCAGATTCTCTGGATGAAATGAAAACTATCTGGTGTGTTGTGGCTATCTCAATCCCAAATCTTGCTGCAACCTCTGGGTGTGTTTGTGTTTTCTGGACATTCTCTATGGACTTTACGGTTTTGAATGCATTTTAGCTTGTAAGTTTTTGTTTTTAACTGGCAAACGCTAATTGGTTCCACCTGGAGTCAAATCCTCCACACATTCGAGTTTTCTAGGAAGAAAGCTCCAGAAACCTGAGAAAACATGATATTTGTATTTGTAATCATGACATTGGATTCATTTGCTGAACAGGAAGATTGTGCTTTTCTCCAAAACCACTTTCACGGTGATTTTTTGGTTAAATTTCACCCAGATACTACAACATTTTGTCCAGATACTCTGGATGAAAAGAAAACTATCTGGTGTGTTGTGCTTCTCTCAATCCCAGATCTTGCTATAGACTCTGTGTGTGTTTGTGTTTTCTGGACATTCTCTATGGACTTTAAGGTTTTGAATGCATTTTAGCAGGACCCTTTTTGTTTTCTACCTGGCAAATGCTAATTGGTTCCACCTGGAGTCAAATCCTCCACACATTCGAGTTTTCTAGGAAGAAAACTCCAGAAACCTGAGAAAACATGATATTTGTATTTGTAAACATGACATTGGATGCATTTGCCGAACAGGAAGATTGTGCTTTTCTCCAAAACCACTTTCACGGTGATTTTTCGTTAAATTTCAGCTGAAATCCACAACAATTTGTCCAGATACTCCTATGAAAACAAAACTATATGGTATATTGTGGCTATCTCAATCCCAGATCTTGCTACAGCCTCTGTGTGTGTTTGTGCTTTCTGGACATTCTCTATGGACTTTACGGTTTTGAATGCATTTTAGCATGTAAGTTTTTGTTTTCAGCTGGCAAACGCTAATTGGTTCCACCTGGAGTCAAATCCTCCACACATTCGAGTTTACTAGGAAGAAAGCTCCAGAAACCTGAGAAAACATGATATTTGTATTTGTAAACATGACATTGGATGCATTTGCTGAACAGAAAGCTTGTGCTTTTATCCAAAACCACTTTCACGGTGATTTTTGGTTAAATTTCAACCAAAATCCACAACAATTTGTCCAGATACTCCTGGATGAAAACAAAACTATCTGTTGATTTGTAGCTATCTCAATCCCAGATCTTGCTACAGCCTCTGTGTGTGTTTGTGTTTTCTGGACATTCTCTATGGACTTTACGGTTTTGAATGCATTTTAGCATGTAAGTTTTTGTTTTTAGCTGCGAAACCCTAATTGGTTCCACCTGGAGTCAAATCCTCCACACATTCGAGTTTTCTAGGAGGAAAGCTTCAGAAACCTGAGAAAACATGATATTTGTATTTGTAATCATGACATTGGATTCATTTGCCGAACAGGAAGATTGTGCTTTTCTCCAAAACCACTTTCACGGTGATTTTTGGTTAAATTTCAACGGGATACTACAACATTTTGTCCAGTTTCTCTGGATGAAAAGAAAACTATCTGGTGTGTTGTGGCTATCTCAATCCCAGATCTTGCTGCAGCCTCTGTGTGTGTTTGTGTTTTCTGGACATTCTCTATGGACTTTACGGTTTTGAATGCATTTTAGCATGTAAGTTTTTGTTTTCTGCTGGCAAACGCTAATTGGTTCCACCTGGAGTCAAATACTCCACACATTCGAGTTTTCTAGGAAGAAAGCTTCAGAAACCTGAGAAAACATGATATTTCTTTCTGTAAACATGACATTGGATGCATTTGCCGAACAGGAAGATTGTGATTTTCTCCAAAATCACTTTCACGGTGATTTTTGGTTAAATTTCACCCGAAATCCACAACAATTTCTCCAGATACTCCTGGATGAAAACAAAACTATCTGGTGTGTTGTGGCTATTTCAATCCTAGATCTTGCTACAGCCTCTGTGTGTGTTTGTGTTTTCTGGACATTCTCTATGGACTTTACGGTTTTGAATGCATTTTAGCATGTAAGATTTTGTTTTCAGCTGGCAAACGCTGATTGGTTCCACCTGGAGTCAAATCCTCCACACATTCGAGTTTTCTAGGAAGAAAGCTTCAGAAACCTGAGAAAACATGATATTTGTATTTGTAAACATGACATGGGTTTCATTTGCTGAACAGAAAGATTGTGCTTTTCTCCAAAACCACTTTCACGGTTATTGTTTGGTTAAATTTCACCGGGATACTACAACATTTTGTCCAGATTCTCTGGATGAAAAGAAAACTATCTGGTGTGTTGTGGCTATCTCAATCCCAGATCTTGCTGCAGCCTCTGTGTGTGTTTGTGTTTTCTGGACAATCTCTATGGACTTTAGGGTTTTGAATGCATTTTTGCAGGACCCTTTTTGTTTTCTGCTGGCAAACGCTAATTGGTTCTACCTGGAGTTAAATCCTCCACACTTTGGAGTTTTCTTGGAGGAAACCTTCAGAAACCTGAGAAAACATGATATTTGTATTTGTAAACATGACATTGGATTCATTTTCTGAACAGAAAGATTGTGCTTTTCTCCAAAACCACTTTCACGGTGATTTTTGGTTAAATTTCACCCGGATAAAACAACATTTTGTCCAGATACCCTGGATGAAAACAAAACTATCTGGTGTGTTGTGGCTATCTCAATCCCAGATCTTGCTATAGACTCTGTGTGTGTTTGTGTTTTCTGGACATGCTCTATGGACTTTACGGTTTTCTGTGCATTTTAGCATGTAAGTTTTTGTTTTTAGCTGCGAAACCCTAATTGGTTCCACCTGGAGTCAAATCCTCCACACATTCGAGTTTTCTAGGAAGAAAGCTCCAGAAACCTGAGAAAACATGATATTTGTATTTGTAATCATGACATGGGATTCATTTGCTGAACAGAAAGATTGTGCTTTTTTCCAAAACCACTTTCACGGGTATTTTTGGTTAAATTTCACCCGAAATCCACAACAATTTCTCCAGATACTCCTGGATGAAAACAAAACTATGTGGTGTGTTGTGGCTATCTCAATCCCAGATCTTGCTACAGCCTCTGTGTTTGTTTGTGTTTTCTGGACATTCTCTATGGACTTTACGGTTTTGAATGCATTGTAGCAGGACCCTTTTTGTTTTCTACCTGGCAAATGCTAATTGGTTCCACCTGGAGTCAAATCCTCCACACATTCGAGTTTTCTATGAAGAAAGCTCCAGAAACCTGAGAAAACATGATATTTGTATTTGTAAACATGACATGGGAAACATTTGCTGAACAGAATTATTGTGCTTTTCCCAAAACCACTTTCACGGTGATTGTTGGTTAAATTTCACCGGGATACTACAACATTTTGTCCAGATTCTCTGGATGAAATGAAAACTATCTGGTGTGTTGTGGCTATCTCAATCCCAAATCTTGCTGCAACCTCTGGGTGTGTTTGTGTTTTCTGGACATTCTCTATGGACTTTACGGTTTTGAATGCATTTTAGCTTGTAAGTTTTTGTTTTTAGCTGGCAAACGCTAATTGGTTCCACCTGGAGTCAAATCCTCCACACATTCGAGTTTTCTAGGAAGAAAGCTCCAGAAACCTGAGAAAACATGATATTTGTATTTGTAATCATGACATTGGATTCATTTGCTGAACAGGAAGATTGTGCTTTTCTCCAAAACCACTTTCACGGTGATTTTTTGGTTAAATTTCACCCAGATACTACAACATTTTGTCCAGATACTCTGGATGAAAAGAAAACTATCTGGTGTGTTGTGCTTCTCTCAATCCCAGATCTTGCTATAGCCTCTGTGTGTGTTTGTGTTTTCTGGACATTCTCTATGGACTTTACGGTTTCGAATGCATTTTAGCATGTAAGTTTTTGTTTTCAGCTGGCAAACGCTAATTGGTTCCACCTGGAGTCAAATCCTCCACATATTCGAGTTTTCTAGGAAGAAAGCTTCAGAAACCTGAGAAAACATGATACTTCTTTCTGCAAACATGACATTAGATTCATTTGCTGAACAGAAAGATTGTGATTTTCTCCAAAACCACTTTCACGGTGATTTTTGGTTAAATTTCACCCTAAATCCACAACAATTTCTCCAGATACTCCTGGATGAAAACAAAACTATCTGGTGTGTTGTGGCTATCTCAATCCCTGATCTTGCTACAGCCTCTATGTTTGTTTGTGTTTTCTGGACATTCTCTATGGACTTTACGGTTTCGAATGCATTTTAGCATGTAAGTTTTTGTTTTTAGCTGCGAAACCCTAATTGGTTCCACCTGGAGTCAAATCCTCCACACATTCGAGTTTTCTAGGAAGAAAGCTCCAGAAACCTGAGAAAACATGATATTTGTATTTGTAATCATGACATTGGATTCATTTGCTGAACAGGAAGATTGTGCTTTTCTCCAAAACCACTTTCACGGTGATTTTTTGGTTAAATTTCACCCAGATACTACAACATTTTGTCCAGATACTCTGGATGAAAAGAAAACTATCTGGTGTGTTGTGCTTCTCTCAATCCCAGATCTTGCTATAGACTCTGTGTGTGTTTGTGTTTTCTGGACATTCTCTATGGACTTTAAGGTTTTGAATGCATTTTAGCAGGACCCTTTTTGTTTTCTACCTGGCAAATGCTAATTGGTTCCACCTGGAGTCAAATCCTCCACACATTCGAGTTTTCTAGGAAGAAAACTCCAGAAACCTGAGAAAACATGATATTTGTATTTGTAAACATGACATTGGATGCATTTGCCGAACAGGAAGATTGTGCTTTTCTCCAAAACCACTTTCACGGTGATTTTTCGTTAAATTTCAGCTGAAATCCACAACAATTTGTCCAGATACTCCTATGAAAACAAAACTATATGGTATATTGTGGCTATCTCAATCCCAGATCTTGCTACAGCCTCTGTGTGTGTTTGTGCTTTCTGGACATTCTCTATGGACTTTACGGTTTTGAATGCATTTTAGCATGTAAGTTTTTGTTTTCAGCTGGCAAACGCTAATTGGTTCCACCTGGAGTCAAATCCTCCACACATTCGAGTTTACTAGGAAGAAAGCTCCAGAAACCTGAGAAAACATGATATTTGTATTTGTAAACATGACATTGGATGCATTTGCTGAACAGAAAGCTTGTGCTTTTATCCAAAACCACTTTCACGGTGATTTTTGGTTAAATTTCAACCAAAATCCACAACAATTTGTCCAGATACTCCTGGATGAAAACAAAACTATCTGTTGATTTGTAGCTATCTCAATCCCAGATCTTGCTACAGCCTCTGTGTGTGTTTGTGTTTTCTGGACATTCTCTATGGACTTTACGGTTTTGAATGCATTTTAGCATGTAAGTTTTTGTTTTTAGCTGCGAAACCCTAATTGGTTCCACCTGGAGTCAAATCCTCCACACATTCGAGTTTTCTAGGAGGAAAGCTTCAGAAACCTGAGAAAACATGATATTTGTATTTGTAATCATGACATTGGATTCATTTGCCGAACAGGAAGATTGTGCTTTTCTCCAAAACCACTTTCACGGTGATTTTTGGTTAAATTTCAACGGGATACTACAACATTTTGTCCAGTTTCTCTGGATGAAAAGAAAACTATCTGGTGTGTTGTGGCTATCTCAATCCCAGATCTTGCTGCAGCCTCTGTGTGTGTTTGTGTTTTCTGGACATTCTCTATGGACTTTACGGTTTTGAATGCATTTTAGCATGTAAGTTTTTGTTTTCTGCTGGCAAACGCTAATTGGTTCCACCTGGAGTCAAATACTCCACACATTCGAGTTTTCTAGGAAGAAAGCTTCAGAAACCTGAGAAAACATGATATTTCTTTCTGTAAACATGACATTGGATGCATTTGCCGAACAGGAAGATTGTGATTTTCTCCAAAATCACTTTCACGGTGATTTTTGGTTAAATTTCACCCGAAATCCACAACAATTTCTCCAGATACTCCTGGATGAAAACAAAACTATCTGGTGTGTTGTGGCTATTTCAATCCTAGATCTTGCTACAGCCTCTGTGTGTGTTTGTGTTTTCTGGACATTCTCTATGGACTTTACGGTTTTGAATGCATTTTAGCATGTAAGATTTTGTTTTCAGCTGGCAAACGCTGATTGGTTCCACCTGGAGTCAAATCCTCCACACATTCGAGTTTTCTAGGAAGAAAGCTTCAGAAACCTGAGAAAACATGATATTTGTATTTGTAAACATGACATGGGTTTCATTTGCTGAACAGAAAGATTGTGCTTTTCTCCAAAACCACTTTCACGGTTATTGTTTGGTTAAATTTCACCGGGATACTACAACATTTTGTCCAGATTCTCTGGATGAAAAGAAAACTATCTGGTGTGTTGTGGCTATCTCAATCCCAGATCTTGCTGCAGCCTCTGTGTGTGTTTGTGTTTTCTGGACAATCTCTATGGACTTTAGGGTTTTGAATGCATTTTTGCAGGACCCTTTTTGTTTTCTGCTGGCAAACGCTAATTGGTTCTACCTGGAGTTAAATCCTCCACACTTTGGAGTTTTCTTGGAGGAAACCTTCAGAAACCTGAGAAAACATGATATTTGTATTTGTAAACATGACATTGGATTCATTTTCTGAACAGAAAGATTGTGCTTTTCTCCAAAACCACTTTCACGGTGATTTTTGGTTAAATTTCACCCGGATAAAACAACATTTTGTCCAGATACCCTGGATGAAAACAAAACTATCTGGTGTGTTGTGGCTATCTCAATCCCAGATCTTGCTATAGACTCTGTGTGTGTTTGTGTTTTCTGGACATGCTCTATGGACTTTACGGTTTTCTGTGCATTTTAGCATGTAAGTTTTTGTTTTTAGCTGCGAAACCCTAATTGGTTCCACCTGGAGTCAAATCCTCCACACATTCGAGTTTTCTAGGAAGAAAGCTCCAGAAACCTGAGAAAACATGATATTTGTATTTGTAATCATGACATGGGATTCATTTGCTGAACAGAAAGATTGTGCTTTTTTCCAAAACCACTTTCACGGGTATTTTTGGTTAAATTTCACCCGAAATCCACAACAATTTCTCCAGATACTCCTGGATGAAAACAAAACTATGTGGTGTGTTGTGGCTATCTCAATCCCAGATCTTGCTACAGCCTCTGTGTTTGTTTGTGTTTTCTGGACATTCTCTATGGACTTTACGGTTTTGAATGCATTGTAGCAGGACCCTTTTTGTTTTCTACCTGGCAAATGCTAATTGGTTCCACCTGGAGTCAAATCCTCCACACATTCGAGTTTTCTATGAAGAAAGCTCCAGAAACCTGAGAAAACATGATATTTGTATTTGTAAACATGACATGGGAAACATTTGCTGAACAGAATTATTGTGCTTTTCCCAAAACCACTTTCACGGTGATTGTTGGTTAAATTTCACCGGGATACTACAACATTTTGTCCAGATTCTCTGGATGAAATGAAAACTATCTGGTGTGTTGTGGCTATCTCAATCCCAAATCTTGCTGCAACCTCTGGGTGTGTTTGTGTTTTCTGGACATTCTCTATGGACTTTACGGTTTTGAATGCATTTTAGCTTGTAAGTTTTTGTTTTTAGCTGGCAAACGCTAATTGGTTCCACCTGGAGTCAAATCCTCCACACATTCGAGTTTTCTAGGAAGAAAGCTCCAGAAACCTGAGAAAACATGATATTTGTATTTGTAATCATGACATTGGATTCATTTGCTGAACAGGAAGATTGTGCTTTTCTCCAAAACCACTTTCACGGTGATTTTTTGGTTAAATTTCACCCAGATACTACAACATTTTGTCCAGATACTCTGGATGAAAAGAAAACTATCTGGTGTGTTGTGCTTCTCTCAATCCCAGATCTTGCTATAGCCTCTGTGTGTGTTTGTGTTTTCTGGACATTCTCTATGGACTTTACGGTTTCGAATGCATTTTAGCATGTAAGTTTTTGTTTTCAGCTGGCAAACGCTAATTGGTTCCACCTGGAGTCAAATCCTCCACATATTCGAGTTTTCTAGGAAGAAAGCTTCAGAAACCTGAGAAAACATGATACTTCTTTCTGCAAACATGACATTAGATTCATTTGCTGAACAGAAAGATTGTGATTTTCTCCAAAACCACTTTCACGGTGATTTTTGGTTAAATTTCACCCTAAATCCACAACAATTTCTCCAGATACTCCTGGATGAAAACAAAACTATCTGGTGTGTTGTGGCTATCTCAATCCCTGATCTTGCTACAGCCTCTATGTTTGTTTGTGTTTTCTGGACATTCTCTATGGACTTTACGGTTTCGAATGCATTTTAGCATGTAAGTTTTTGTTTTTAGCTGCGAAACCCTAATTGGTTCCACCTGGAGTCAAATCCTCCACACATTCGAGTTTTCTAAGAAGAAAGCTCCAGAAACCTGAGAAAACATGATATTTGTATTTGTAAACATGACATGGGAAACATTTGCTGAACAGAATTATTGTGCTTTTCCCAAAACCACTTTCACGGTGATTGTTGGTTAAATTTCACCGGGATACTACAACATTTTGTCCAGATTCTCTGGATGAAATGAAAACTATCTGGTGTGTTGTGGCTATCTCAATCCCAAATCTTGCTGCAACCTCTGGGTGTGTTTGTGTTTTCTGGACATTCTCTATGGACTTTACGGTTTTGAATGCATTTTAGCTTGTAAGTTTTTGTTTTTAGCTGGCAAACGCTAATTGGTTCCACCTGGAGTCAAATCCTCCACACATTCGAGTTTTCTAGGAAGAAAGCTCCAGAAACCTGAGAAAACATGATATTTGTATTTGTAATCATGACATTGGATTCATTTGCTGAACAGGAAGATTGTGCTTTTCTCCAAAACCACTTTCACGGTGATTTTTTTGGTTAAATTTCACCCAGATACTACAACATTTTGTCCAGATCCTCTGGATGAAAAGAAAACTATCTGGTGTGTTGTGCTTCACTCAATCCCAGATCTTGCTATAGACTCTGTGTGTGTTTGTGTTTTCTGGACATTCTCTATGGACTTTAAGGTTTTGAATGCATTTTAGCAGGACCCTTTTTGTTTTCTACCTGGCAAATGCTAATTGGTTCCACCTGGAGTCAAATCCTCCACACATTCGAGTTTTCTAGGAAGAAAGCTTCAGAAACCTGAGAAAACATGATATTTGTATTTGTAAACATGACATTGGATGCATTTGCCGAACAGGAAGATTGTGCTTTTCTCCAAAACCACTTTCACTGTGATTTTTGGTTAAATTTCACCCGAAATCCACAACAATTTGTCCAGATACTCCTGGATGAAAACAAAACTATTTGGTGTGTTGTGGCTATCTCAATCCCAGATCTTCCTGCAGCCTCTGTGTGTGTTTGTGTTTTCTGGACATTCTCTATGGGCTTTACAGTTTTGAATGCATTTTAGCATGTAAGATTTGTTTTCAGCTGGCAAATGCTAATTGGTTCCACCTGGAGTCAAATCCTCCACACACTCGAGTTTTCTAGGAAGAAAGCTTCACAAACCTGAGAAAACATGATATTTCTTTGTGTAAACATGACATTGGATGCATTTGCCGAACAGGAAGATTGTGCTTTTCTCCAAAACCACTTTCACGGTGATTTTTGGTTAAATTTCACCCGAAATCCACAACAATTTGTCCAGATACTCCTGGATGAAAACAAATCTATCTGGTATATTGTGGCTATCTCAATCCCAGATCTTGCTACAGCCTCTGTGTGTGTTTGTGTTTTCTGGACATTCTCTATGGACTTTACGGTTTTGAATGCATTTTAGCATGTAAGATTTTGTTTTCAGCTGGCAAACGCTAATTGGTTCTACCTGGAGTCAAATCCACCACACATTCGAGTTTTCTAGGAAGAAAGCTTCAGAAACCTGAGAAAACATGATATTTGTATTTCTAAACATGACATTGCATGCATTTGCCGAACAGGAAGATTGTGCTGTTCTCCAAAACCACTTTCACGGTGATTTTTGGTTAAATTTCACTTCAAAACTACAACAATTTGTCCAGATACTCTGGATGAAAACAAAACTATCTGGTGTGTTGTGGCTATCTCAATCCCAGATCTTGCTATAGCCTCTGTGTGTGTTTGTGTTTTCTGGACATTCTCTATGGACTTTACGGTTTCGAATGCATTTTAGCATGTAAGTTTTTGTTTTCAGCTGGCAAACGCTAATTGGTTCCACCTGGAGTCAAATCCTCCACACATTCGAGTTTTCTAAGAAGAAAGCTCCAGAAACCTGAGAAAACATGATATTTGTATTTGTAAACATGACATGGGAAACATTTGCTGAACAGAATTATTGTGCTTTTCCCAAAACCACTTTCACGGTGATTGTTGGTTAAATTTCACCGGGATACTACAACATTTTGTCCAGATTCTCTGGATGAAATGAAAACTATCTGGTGTGTTGTGGCTATCTCAATCCCAAATCTTGCTGCAACCTCTGGGTGTGTTTGTGTTTTCTGGACATTCTCTATGGACTTTACGGTTTTGAATGCATTTTAGCTTGTAAGTTTTTGTTTTTAACTGGCAAACGCTAATTGGTTCCACCTGGAGTCAAATCCTCCACACATTCGAGTTTTCTAGGAAGAAAGCTCCAGAAACCTGAGAAAACATGATATTTGTATTTGTAATCATGACATTGGATTCATTTGCTGAACAGGAAGATTGTGCTTTTCTCCAAAACCACTTTCACGGTGATTTTTGGTTAAATTTCACCCGAAATCCACAACAATTTCTCCAGATACTCCTGGATGAAAACAAAACTATTTGGTGTGTTGTGGCTATCTCAATCCCAGATCTTGCGACAGCCTCTGTGTGTGTTTGTGTTTTCTGGACATTCTCTATGGGCTTTACCGTTTTGAATGCATTTTAGCCTGTAAGTTTTTGTTTTCAGCTGGCAAACGCTAATTTGTTCTACCTGGAGTCAAATCCTCCACACATTCGAGTTTTCTAGGAAGAAAGCTTCAGAATCCTGAGAAAACATGCTATTTGTATTTGTAAACATGACATTGGATGCATTTGCCGAACTGGAAGATTGTGCTTTTCTCCAAAACCACTTTCACGGTGATTTTTCGTTAAATTTCACCCGAAATCCACAACAATTTGTCCAGATACTCCTGGATGAAAACAAAACTATCTGGTGTGTTGTGGCTATCTCATTCCCAGATCTTGCTAGAGCCTCTGTGTGTGTTTGTGTTTTCTGGACATTCTCTATGGACTTTACGGTTTTGAATGCATTTTAGCTGTAGTTTTTGTTTTTACCTGCGAAAGGCTAATTGGTTCCACCTGGAGTCAAATCCTCCACACATTCGAGTTTTCTAGGAGGAAAGCTTCAGAAACCTGAGAAAACATGCTATTTCTGTAAACATGACATTGGATGCTTTTGCCGAACAGGAAGATTGTGCTTTTCTCCAAAACCACTTTCACGGTGATTTTTGGTTAAATTTCACCGGGATACTACAACATTTTGTCCAGATTCTCTGGATGAAAAGAAAACTATCTGGTGTGTTGTGGCTATCTCAATCCCAGATCTTGCTGCAGCCTCTGTGTGTGTTTGTGTTTTCTGGACATTCTCTATGGACTTTACGGTTTTGAATGCATTTTAGCATGTAAGTTTTTGTTTTTAGCTGCGAAACGCTAATTGGTTCCACCTGGAGTCAAATCCTCCACACATTCGAGTTTTCTAGGAAGAAAGCTCCAGAAACCTGAGAAAACATGATATTTGTATTTGTAATCATGACATTGGATTCATTTGCTGAACAGAAAGATTGTGCTTTTCTCCAAAACTACTCTCACGGTGATTTTATGGTTAAATATCACCCAGGTACTGCAACATTTTGTCCAGATTCTCTGGATGAAAAGAAAACTATCTAGTGTGTTGTGGCTATCTCAATCCCAGATCTTGCTACAGCCTCTGTGTTTGTTTGTGTTTTCTGGACATTCTCTATGGACTTTACGGTTTTGAATGCATTTTAGCAGGACCCTTTTTGTTTTCTACCTGGCAAATGCTAATTGGTTCCACCTGGAGTCAAATCCTCCACACATTCGAGTTTTCTAGGAAGAAAGCTTCAGAAACCTGAGAAAACATGATATTTCTTTCTGTAAACATGACATTGGATGCATTTGCCGAACAGGAAGACTGTGCTTTTCTCCAAAACCACTTTCACGGTGATTTTTGGTTAAATTTCACCTGAAATCCACAACAATTTGTCCAGATACTCCTGAATGAAAACAAAACTATCTGGTGTGTTGTGGCTATCTCAATCTCAGATCTTGCTGCAGCCTCTGTGTGTGTTTCTGTTTTCTGGACATTCTCTATGGGCTTTACGGTTTTGAATGCATTTTAGCCTGTAAGTTTTTGTTTTCAGCTGGCAAACGCTAATTAGTTCAACCTGGAGTCAAATCCTCCACACATTCGAGTTTTCTAGGAAGAAAGCTGCAGAATCCTGAGAAAACATGATATTTGTATTTGTAAACATGACATTGGATGCATTTGCTGAACAGAAAGATTGTGCTTTTCTCCAAAACCACTTTCACGGTGATTTTTGTTTAAATTTCACCCGAAATCCACAACAATTTGTCCAGATACTCCTGGATGACAACAAAACTATCTGGTGTGTTGTGGCTATCTCAATCCCAGATCTTGCTACAGCCTCTGTGTTTGTTTGTGTTTTCTGGACATTCTCTATGGACTTTACGGTTTTGAATGCATTTTAGCTGTAGTTTTTGTTTTTACCTGCGAAAGGCTAATTGGTTCCACCTGGAGTCAAATCCTCCACACATTCGAGTTTTCTAGGAAGAAAGCTTCAGAAACCTGAGAAAACATGATATTTCTGTAAACATGACATTGGATGCTTTTGCCGAACAGGAAGATTGTGCTTTTCTCCAAAACCACTTTCACGGTGATTTTTGGTTAAATTTCACCCGAAATCCACAACAATTTCTCCAGATACTCCTGGATGAAAACAAAAAACTATCTGGTGTGTTGTGGCTATCTCAATCCCAGATCTTGCTACAGCCTCTGTGTGTGTTTGTGTTTTCTGGACATTCTCTATGGACTTTAAGGTTTTTTTTTTTTATTTAATGAATATAAGTTTCCAAAGTACGAATAATGGATTACAATGGCTTCCCCCCCATACCTTCCCTCCCACCCACAACCCTCCCCTTTCCCGCTCCCTCTCCCCTTCCATTCACATCAAGATTCATTTTCGATTATCTTAATATACAGAAGATCAGCTTAGTATACATTAAGTAAGGATTTCAACAGTTTGTTCCCACACAGAAACATAAAGTGAAAAATAATAGATGATTTTTTTTTAATGATGATGAAATCAGATCAGACCTATTGTCATGTTTAATCCCAGTGAGAGTCAAGTTGGGAGTTGATAGTTTCTTTTTTTTTTTTTTTACAGAAGATCAGTTTAGTATGCATTAAGTAAAGATTTCAACAGTTTGCACCCCCATAGAAACACAAAGTGAAGTATATTGTTTGAGTACTCGTTATAGCATTAAATCTCAATGCACAGCACATTAAGGACAGAGATCCTACATGAGGAGTAAGTGCACAGTGACTCCTGTTGTTGACTTTACCAATTGACACTCCTGTCTATGGCATCAGTAATCTCCCTATGCTCCAGTCATGAGTTTCCAAGGCTATGGAAGCCCTCTGAGTTCTCCGATTCTTATCTTGTTTAGACAAGGTCATAGTCAAAGTGGAGGTTCTCTCCTCCCTTCAGAGAAAGGTACCTCCTTCTTTGAAGACCTGTTCTTTCCACTGAGATCTCACTCGCAGAGATCTTTTGCCAGAGTGTCTTGGCTTTCCATGCCTGAAATACTCTCATGGGCTTTTCAGCCAGATCCGAATGCCTTTAGGGCTTATTCTGAGGCCAGAGTGCTATTTAGGACATCTGCCATTCTATGAGTCTGCTGAGTATCTCACTTCCCATGTTGGATCACTCTCCCCTTTATTTATTCTATCGGTTAGTGTTAGCAGGTACTAGACTTGCTTATGTGCTCCCTTTCACTCTTAGTCCTTTCATTATGATCAATTGTGAACTGAAATTGATCACTTGGAATAGTGAGATGGCATTGGTACATGCCACCTTGATGGGATTAAATTGGAGTCCCCTGGTATGTTTCTAACTCTACCATTTGGGGCAAGTCAGCTTGAGCATGTCCCAAATTATACATCACTTCCCTCTCTTATTCCTACTCTTATGTTTAACAGGGATCACATTTCAGTTAAATTTCAACACTTAAGAATAACTGTGTATTAATTACAGAATTAAACCAGTCGTATTAAGTAGAACAGACAGAAAAACTACTAAGAGGGATAATGTATTAAGTTGTTCATTAACAGTCAGGGCTATGCTGATCAAGTCACCGTTTCCCATAGTGTCCATTCCACTTCAACAGGTTTTCTTTTTGGTGTTCAGTCAGTTGTCACCAATCAGGGAGAACATATGGTATTTGTCCCTTTGGGACTGGCTTATTTCACTCAGCATGATGTGTTCCAGATTCCTCCATTTTGTTGCAAATGACTGGATTTCGTTGTTTCTTACTGCGGTATAGTATTCTAAAGAGTACATATCCCATAATTTCTTTATCCAGTCTACCGTTGATGGGCATTTAGGTTGGTTCCAGGTCTTAGCTATTGTGAATTGAGCTGCAATAAACATTAGGCTGCAGACCGCTTTTTTGTTTGCCAATTTAAATTCCTTTGGGTAAATTCCAAGGAGTGGGATGGCTGGGTCGAACGGTAGGGTTCTCTTCAGGTTTCTGAGGAATCTCCAGACTGACTTCCATAGTGGCTTGACCAGTTTGCATTCCCACCAACAGTGGGTTAGTGTCCCTTTTTCCCCACATCCTCTCCAGCATCTGTTGTTGGTAGATTTCTGAATGTGAGCCATTCTGACCGGGGTGAGGTGGAACCTCAATGTGGTTTTGATTTCCATTTCCCTGATTGCTAATGACCTTGAACATTTTTTCATGTGCCTGTTGGCCATTTGGATTTCCTCTTTTGAAAAATGTCTATTGAGG
Source organism: Oryctolagus cuniculus (assembly GCF_964237555.1). Taxonomy (NCBI): domain Eukaryota; kingdom Metazoa; phylum Chordata; class Mammalia; order Lagomorpha; family Leporidae; genus Oryctolagus; species Oryctolagus cuniculus. The sequence continues at coordinate 196,927 of NW_027208265.1, forward strand.
TCCTTGGCCCATCTCTTAAGTGGGTTGTTGGTTTTGTTTTTGTGGAGTTTCTTGATCTCCTTGTAGATTCTGGTTATTAACCCTTTATCTGTTGCATAGTTTGCAAATATTTTTTCCCATTCTGTCGGTTGTCTCTTCACTCTCCTGACTGTTTCTTTTGCAGTACAGAAACTTCTCAATTTGATGCAATCCCAATAGTTAATTTTGGCTTTGACTGCCTGTGCCTCCCGGGTCTTTTCCAGAAACTCTTTGCCTGTGCCAATATCTTGAAGGGTTTCTCCAATGTTCTCTAGTAACTTGATGGTGTCAGGTCGTAGATTTAGGTCTTTAATCCATGTTGAGTGGATTTTTGTGTAAGGTGTAAGTTAGGGGTCTTGCTTCATGATTCTGCACGTGGAAATCCAGTTTTCCCAGCACCATTTATTGAATAGACTGTCCTTGCTCCAGGAATTAGTTTTAGATCCTTGATCGAATATAAGTTGGCTGTAGATGTTTGGGTTGATTTCTGGTATTTCAATTCTGTTCCATTGGTCTATCCATCTGTTTCTGTACCAGTACCATGCTGTTTTGATTACAACTGCCCTGTAGTATGTCCTGAAATCTGGTATTGTGATGCCTCTGGCTTTGTTTTTGTTGTACAAGATTGCTTTAGCTATTCGAGGTCTCTTGTGCCTCCATATAAATTTCAGCACCAATTTTTCCAGATCTGAGAAGAAGGTCTTCGGTATCTTGATTGGTATTGCATTGAATTTATAATTTGCTTTTGGGAGAATGGACATTTTGATGATATTGATTCTTCCAATCCATGAGCATGGAAGATTTTTCCATTTCTTGGTATCCTCTTCTATTTCTTTCTTTAAGGTTTTGTAATTTTCATCGCAGAGATTTTAACGTCCTTGGTTAAGTTTATTCCAAGGTATTTGATTGTTTTTGTAGCTATTGTGAATGGGATTGATCTTAGAAGTTCTTCCTCAGCCATGGCATTGTCTGTGTATACAAAGGCTGTTGATTTTTGTGCATTGATTTTATACCCTGCTACTTTGCCAAACTCTTCTATGAGTTCCAATAGTCTCTTAGTAGAGTTCTTTGGGTCCCCTAAATAAAGAATCATGTCATCAGCAAAGAGGGATAGTTTGAGTTCTTCCTTCCCAATTGGTATCCCTTTAATTTCTTTTTCTTGCCTAATAGCTCTGGCTAGAACCTCCAGAAATATATTGAATAGCAGTGGTGAGAGTGGACATCCCTGTCTGGTCCCAGATCTCAGTGGAAATGCTTCCAACTTTTCCCCATTCAATAGGATGTTGGCTGTGGGTTTTTCATAGATTGCTTTGATTGTATTGAGGAATGTTCCTTCCAAACCCAGTTTGCTTAGAGTTTTCATCATGAACGGGTGTTGTATTTTATCAAATGCTTTCTCAGCATCTATTGAGATAATCATATGGTTTTTCTTCTGCAGTCTGTTAATGTGGTGTATCACATTGATTGTCTTGCGCACATTAAACCATCCCTGCATACCAGGGATAAATCCCACTTGGTCTGGGTGGATGATCTTTCTGATGTGTTGTTGCATTCTATTGGCGAGAATTTTATTGAGGATTTTTGCATCTATGTTCATCAGGGATATTGGTCTGTAATTCTCTTTCAGTGCTGCATCTTTTTCTGGCTTAGGAATTAAGGTGATGCTGGCTTCATAGAAAGAATTTCGGAGGATTCCCTCTTCTTCGATTGTTCTGAATAGTTTGAGAAGAGTTGGAGTTAGTTCTTCTTTAAATGTCTGGTAGAATTCAGCAGTGAATCCATCTGCTCCTGGGCTTTTCTTTGTTGGGAGGGCCTTTATTACTGTTTCAATTTCTGTCTCCGTTATGGGTCTGTTTAGGTTTTCGATGTCTTCCTGGTTCAATTTAGGTAGGTTGCATGTGTCCAGGAATCTGTCCATTTCTGATAGGTTTCCCTGTTTGCTGGCATACAAGTCCTTGTAGTAATTTCTGATGATTCTTTTTATTTCTGTGGTGTCTGCTGTTACATTTCCTTTTTCATCTCTGATTTTATTGATTTGGGTCTTTTCTCTTCTTTTTTTAGTTAGTTGGGCCAATGGGGTGTCAATTTTGTTTATTTTTTCAAAAAACCAGCTCCTCGTTTGGCTGATTTTTTGGAATGTTTTTCTTGATTCAATCCTGTTGATTTCTTCTCTGATTTTAATTATTTCTCTTCTCCTACTAGATTTGGGTCTGGTTTGCTGTAGGTTTTCTAGATCCTTGAGGTGAATTGAAAGCTCATCTATTTGGTGCCTTTCCAATGTCTTGATGTAGGCACCTATTGATATAAACTTTCCTCTTAACACTGCTTTTGCTGCGTCCCATAAGTTTTGGTATGTTGTGCTGTTATCCTCATTTACTTCCAGAAAGTTTTTGATTTCTCTTTTGATTTCTTCTATGACCCATTGTTCATTCAGGAGCATGTTGTTCAATCTCCATGTGTTTGCATATGCTCTAGGGATTCCTGAGTTGTTCATTTCCAACTTCATTCCTTTATGGTCTGAGAAGCTGCATGGTATGATTCTAATTCTTTTGAATTTGCTGAGACTTGCTTTATGGCCTAGTATGTGGTCAATCCTAGAGAAGCTTCCATGTACTGCTGAGAAGAATGTAAAATCTTTAGCTGTAGGATTGAAAGTTCTGTATATATCTGTTAGATCCATTTGGGCTATAGTGTCATTTAAATCTACTGTATCCTTGTTGATCTTCTGTCCGGCTGATCTGTCTATTTCTGAGAGTGGAGTATTGAAGTCCCCCAGTACTATTGTATTGGGGTCTAAGTCTCCCTTTAAGTCCGTTAACAAATCTTTTAGATAAACCGGTGCCCTGTAGTTAGGTGCATATACATTGATAATTGTTATATCTTCCTGTTGAATTGATCCCTTAATCATTATATAGTGCCCCTCTTTGTCTCTCTTAACAGTTTTTGTAGTAAAGTTTATGTTGTCCGATATTAAGATGGCTACGCCCACTCTTTTTTCATTTCTGTTGGCATGGTATATCTTTTTCCAGCCTTTCACTTTCAGTCTTTATGGATCTTTGTTGGAAAGATGTGTTTCTTGTAAGCAGCAAATAGATGGGTTTTGTTCCTTAACCCAATCAGCCAAACGGTGTCTTTTAACTGGACAGTTCAGGCCATTCACGTTCAATGTGACTAATGATAAGTGGTAACTTTGCCCTGCCATTTGCCACAGATAAGTTCTAATATATGCTTTGAATTCCCTGTGATCTTTTGCTGTGAGGTTTCCTTCCTTTACCTTCTTTCATATTGATGACCGTGTTTCTGTGTTTCTGTGTGTAACACATCTTTAAGCATCTTTTGCAGGGCTGGACGAGTGGCAACAAATTCTTTCAATTTCTGTTTGCTATGAAAAGTCTTTATTTCACCTTCATTCACAAATGATAGCTTTGCAGGATATAATATTCTGGGCTGGCAGTTGTTCTCTCTTAGTACCTGGGCTATATCTCGCCATTCCCTCCTAGCTTGTAGAGTTTCTGATGAGAAGTCAGCTGTGAGTCTGATTGGAGATCCTCTGAGAGTAATCTGACGTTTCTCTCTTGCACATTTTAGGATCTTTTCTTCATGTTTCACTGTGGAGAGTTTGATTACAACGTGTCGTGGTGAGGATCTCTTTTGGTCATGTTTATTAGGGGTTCTGTGAGCTTCCTGTACTAGGATTTCTCTGTCCTTCTCCAAACCTGGGAAATTTTCTGCTAATATCTCACTAAAAAGGCCTTCTAATCCTTTCTCCCTCTCTATGCCTTCAGGAACTCCTAGAACCCGAATGTTGGGTTTTTTAATAGTATCCTGAAGATTCCCGACAATATGTTTTAGATTTCTTATTTCCTCGTCTTTTCTTTGGTCTGACTGTATCCTTTCCTGTTCTCTGTCTTCTAAGTCCGATATTCTCTCTTCTGCTTCTCCCATTCTGTTTGTAAGGCTCTCTATTGTGTTTTTCATTTGATCTATTGAATTCTTCACTTCAGTCACTATCCCAGTTTCCTGTTGTACTAGTTGTTTCGTTTCATTTGGATTCCTCCTTAATATTTCATTTTCACGAGAGAGATTTTCTATCTTGTCCATTAAGGATTTCTGTAGTTCAAGAATTTGTTTTTGAGAACTTCTTAATGTTCTTATCAATTTTTTGAGATCTGCTTCTTGCATTTCTTCTATGTCATCATCCTCATAATCTTGAATTGGGGTGTCTTTTTCATTTGAGGGCGTCATGGTGACTTCCTTGTTTTTATTACCTCGGTTTCTGCGTTTGTTATTTGTCATATTGGAGATATTTGGTTTCTTCACTGTGGTGCTTTTTCTTGTTATACTATGACTCTAGATTAAGTGGACTATCTGTTTTTGATGGAGCCTTAGGGCTTGAGATGGGTGTGGCCTGAGAGCTCTGTTTGGTGTGCCAAAGGTGACACTCCCAGGTTGGGCGTGGTAAACCTTTCTCTCTCTCTCTCTCTTTTTTTTTTTTTTTGATTCAAAAGGGAAGTTATTCTGCACAGCTGAATGAAGTTGGAGGTAGTTAGCAGGCAAATGATATACCCACAGGAGCCAGAGATCGGATGCTCTTTCCCAAGGACCACACAGGGAATCTGTTCGGCCCTCGGAGTAGGCTCAAATTCTCCTTCAGTCTCCCACTGGGTTGCCAAAGTTACGGAATTGTAGCGTCTCTGGAGAGTGCTCACGTGAATTCCGTGAGTTCTCTCCCCCACCGTCTCTTTTTTCACAGTCTCAGTTCAGTAGCACCACAAATTTATTAGGTCCTAATCTCCTGTTAATTCACCCCGCCCAGAGTCAGGTTTTTCTGCTAGGCTCAGGGCCGGTGCAGACCTGAGGTCGCTCTGCTTATGACGTATGTCCAAGATGGCGCCTGCTCTTTGTCTTGCTCACCCTTGAGAGGTGAGCGGAGAGAGAGAAACCCGTGTCCGTACCAGTCACCTTTTTTTTTTCCCTTCTCTCTCTCTTCCAGTTAGCTTGGTGAAGTCCCCCCCCGGGGGTCGTTCCCTCTAGTCTCCTCTCTCCGCTTGCCTGCCGGTGTCTCGGGTTATTGAGGTTCGGCTCACCTCGCGTTCCAGCGCTGGTGTGTTGAGTCTGCCGCTGGTGTCCCGAACTGTGGGCTCCCACGCTCTCCACGCAGGTCTGCTCTCCTTCCAGAGCCGATGTGTGGACACGGAGCCCTGGACGTCCCAAGTCTCCCCGCTGTTGCACTCCCCTTTGAGCACTTCGACTTTAAGGTTTTGAATGCATTTTAGCATGACCCTTTTTGTTTTCTGCTGGTAAACGCTAATTGGTTCCACCTGGAGTCAAATAATCCACACATTCGAGTTTTCTAGGAAGAAAGCTTCAGAAACCTGAGAAAACATGATATTTCTTTCTGTAAACATGACATTGGATGCATTTGCCGAACTGGAAGATTTTGCTTTTCTCCAAAACCACTTTCACGGTGATTTTTGGTTAAATTTCACCCGAAATACACAACAATTTGTCCAGATACTCCCGGATGAAAACAAAACTATCTGGTGTGTTGTGGCTATCTCAATCCCAGATCTTGCTACAGCCTCTGTGTTTGTTTTTGTTTTCTGGACATTCTCTATGGACTTTACGGTTTTGAATGCATTTTAGCATGTAAGTTTTGTTTTCAGCTGGCAAAAACTAATTGGTTCCACCTGGAGTCAAATCCTCCACACATTCGAGTTTTCTAGGAAGAAAGCTCCAGAAACCTGAGAAAACATGATATTTCTTTCTGTAAACATGACATTGGATGCATTTGCCGAACAGGAAGATTGTGCTTTTCTGCAAAACCACTTTCACGGTGATTTTTGGTTAAATTTCACCCGAAATCCACAACATTTTGTCCAGATACTCCTGGATGAAAACAAAACCATCTAGTGTGTTGTGGCTATCTCAATCCCAGATCTTGCTACAGCCTCTGTGTGTGTTTGTGTTTTCTGGACATTCTCTATGGACTTTATGGTTTTGAATGCATTTTAGCAGGACCGTTTTTGTTTTCTGCTGGCAAACGCTAATTGGTTCCACCTGGAGTCAAATCCTCCACACATTCGAGTTTTCTAGCAAGAAAGCTTCAGAAACCTGAGAAAACATGATATTTGTATTTGTAAACATGACATTGGATGCATTTGCCAAACAGGAAGATTGTGCTTTTCTCCAAAACCACTTTCACTGTGATTTTTGGTTAAAATTCACACAACATCCACAACATTTTGTCGAGATATCCTGGATGAAAACAAAACTATCTGGTGTGTTGTGGCTATCTCAATCCCAGATCTTGCTATAGCCTCTGTGTTTGTTTGTATTTTCTGGACATTCTGTATGGACTTTAAGGTTTTGAATGCATTTTAGCATGTAAGTTTTTGTTTTCAGTTGGCAAACGCTAATTGGTTCCACCTGGAGTCAAATCCTCCACATATTCGAGTTTTCTAGGAAGAAAGCTTCAGAAACCTGAGAAAACATGATATTTCTTTCTGCAAACATGACATTAGATTCATTTGCTGAACAGAAAGATTGTGATTTTCTCCAAAACCACTTTCACGGTGATTTTTGGTTAAATTTCACCCGAAATCCACAACAATTTGTCCAGATACTCCTGGATGAAAACAAAACTATCTGGTGTGTTGTGGCTATCTCAATCCCAGATCTTGCTACAGCCTCTATGTTTGTTTGTGTTTTCTGGACATTCTCTATGGACTTTACGGTTTTGAATGCATTTTAGCATGTAAGTTTTTGTTTTTAGCTGCGAAACCCTAATTGGTTCCACCTGGAGTCAAATCCTCCACACATTCGAGTTTTCTAGGAAGAAAGCTCCAGGAACCTGAGAAAACATGATATTTGTATTTGTAAACATGACATGGGAAACATTTGCTGAACAGAATTATTGTGCTTTTCCCAAAACCACTTTCACGGTGATTGTTGGTTAATTTTCACCGGGATACTACAACATTTTGTCCAGATTCTCTGGATGAAATGAAAACTATCTGGTGTGTTGTGGCTATCTCAATCCCAAATCTTGCTGCAACCTCTGGGTGTGTTTGTGTTTTCTGGACATTCTCTATGGACTTTATGGTTTTGAATGCATTTTAGCTTGTAAGTTTTTGTTTTTAGCTGGCAAACGCTAATTGGTTCCACCTGGAGTCAAATCCTCCACACATTCGAGTTTTCTAGGAAGAAAGCTCCAGAAACCTGAGAAAACATGATATTTGTATTTGTAATCATGACATTGGATTCATTTGCTGAACAGGAAGATTGTGCTTTTCTCCAAAACCACTTTCACGGTGATTTTTTTGGTTAAATTTCACCCAGATACTACAACATTTTGTCCAGATCCTCTGGATGAAAAGAAAACTATCTGGTGTGTTGTGCTTCTCTCAATCCCAGATCTTGCTATAGACTCTGTGTGTGTTTGTGTTTTCTGGACATTCTCTATGGACTTTAAGGTTTTGAATGCATTTTAGCAGGACCCTTTTTGTTTTCTACCTGGCAAATGCTAATTGGTTCCACCTGGAGTCAAATCCACCACACATTCGAGTTTTCTAGGAAGAAAGCTTCAGAAACCTGAGAAAACATGATATTTGTATTTGTAAACATCACATTGGATGCATTTGCCGAACAGGAAGATTGTGCTTTTCTCCAAAACCACTTTCACGGTGATTTTTGGTTAAATTTCACCCGAAATCCACAACAATTTGTCCAGATACTCCTGGATGAAAACAAAACTATCTGGTGTGTTGTGGCTATCTCAATCCCAGATCTTCCTGCAGCCTCTGTGTGTGTTTGTGTTTTCTGGACATTCTCTATGGGCTTTACAGTTTTGAATGCATTTTAGCATGTAAGATTTGTTTTCAGCTTTCAAATGCTAATTGGTTCCACCTGGAGTCAAATCCTCCACACATTCGAGTTTTCTAGGAAGAAAGCTTCAGAAACCTGAGAAAACATGATATTTCTTTCTGTAAACATGAATTTGGATGCATTTGCTGAATAGGAAGATTGTGCTTTTCTCCAAAATCACTTTCACGGTGATTTTCGGTTAAATTTCACCTGAAATCCACATCAATTTGTCCAGATACTCCTGGATGAAAACAAAACTATCTGGTGTGTTGTGGCTATTTCATCCCAGATTTAGCTACACCCTCTGTGTGTGTTTGTGTTTTCTGGACATTCTCTATGGACTTTATGGTTTTGAATTCATTTTAGCATGTAAGTTTTTGTTGTCAGCTGGCAAACGCCAATTGTTTCCACCTGCAGTCAAATCCTCCACACACTCGAGTTTTCTAGGAAGAAAGCTTCAGAAACCTGAGAAAACATGATATTTGTATTTGTAAACATGACATTGGATGCATTTGCCGAACAGGAAGATTGTGCTTTTCTCCAAAACCACTTTCACGGTGATTTTTGGTTAAATTTCACCCGAAATCCACAACAATTTTTCCATATACTACTAGATGAAAACAAAACTCTCTGGTGTGTTGTGGCTATCTCAATCCCAGACCTTTCTACAGCCTCTGTGTGTGTTTGTGTTTTCTGGACATTCTCTATGGACTTTACGGTTTTGAATGCATTTTAGCATGTAAGTTTTGTTTTCAGCTGGCAAAAACTAATTGGTTCCACCTGGAGTCAAATCCTCCACACATTCGAGTTTTCTAGGAAGAAAGCTCCAGAAACCTGAGAAAACATGATATTTCTTTCTGTAAACATGACATTGGATGCATTTGCCGAACAGGAAGATTGTGCTTTTCTGCAAAACCACTTTCACGGTGATTTTTGGTTAAATTTCACCCGAAATCCACAACAATTTGTCCAGATACTCCTGGATGAAAACAAATCTATCTGGTATATTGTGGCTATCTCAATCCCAGATCTTGCTACAGCCTCTGTGTGTGTTTGTGTTTTCTGGACATTCTCTATGGACTTTACGGTTTTGAATGCATTTTAGCATGTAAGTTTTTGATTTCAGCTGGCAAACGCTAGTTGGTTATACCTGGAGTCAAATCCTCCACACATTGGAGTTTTCTAGGAAGAAACCTTCAGAAACCTGAGAAAACATGATATTTGTATTTCTAAACATGACATTGCATGCATTTGCCGAACAGGAAGATTGTGCTGTTCTCCAAAACCACTTTCACGGTGATTTTTGGTTAAATTTCACTTCAAAACTACTCAATTTGTCCAGATACTCTGGATGAAAACAAAACTATCTGGTGTGTTGTGGCTATCTCAATCCCAGATCTTGCTATAGACTCTGTGTGTGTTTGTGTTTTCTGGACATTCTCTATGGACTTTACGGTTTTGAATGCATTTTAGCATGTAAGTTTTTGATTTCAGCTGGCAAACGCTAGTTGGTTAAACCTGGAGTCAAATCCTCCACACATTCGAGTTTTCTAGGAAGAAAGCTTCAGAAACCTGAGAAAACATGATATTTGTATTTGTAAACATGACATTGCATGCATTTGCCGAACAGGAAGATTGTGCTTTTCTCCAAAACCACTTTCACGGTGATTTTTGGTTAAATTTCACCCGAAATCCACAACAATTTCTCCAGATACTCCTGGATGAAAACAAAACTATCTGGTGTGTTGTGGCTATCTCAATCCCAGATCTTGCTACAGCCTCTATGTTTGTTTGTGTTTTCTGGACATTCTCTATGGACTTTACGGTTTTGAATGCATTTTAGCATGTAAGTTTTTGTTTTTAGCTGCGAAACCCTAATTGGTTCCACCTGGAGTCAAATCCTCCACACATTCGAGTTTTCTAGGAAGAAAGCTCCAGAAACCTGAGAAAACATGATATTTGTATTTGTAATCATGACATTGGATTCATTTGCTGAACAGGAAGATTGTGCTTTTCTCCAAAACCACTTTCACGGTGATTTTTTTGGTTAAATTTCACCCAGATACTACAACATTTTGTCCAGATCCTCTGGATGAAAAGAAAACTATCTGGTGTGTTGTGCTTCTCTCAATCCCAGATCTTGCTATAGACTCTGTGTGTGTTTGTGTTTTCTGGACATTCTCTATGGACTTTAAGGTTTTGAATGCATTTTAGCAGGACCCTTTTTGTTTTCTACCTGGCAAATGCTAATTGGTTCCACCTGGAGTCAAATCCACCACACATTCGAGTTTTCTAGGAAGAAAGCTTCAGAAACCTGAGAAAACATGATATTTGTATTTGTAAACATCACATTGGATGCATTTGCCGAACAGGAAGATTGTGCTTTTCTCCAAAACCACTTTCACGGTGATTTTTGGTTAAATTTCACCCGAAATCCACAACAATTTGTCCAGATACTCCTGGATGAAAACAAAACTATCTGGTGTGTTGTGGCTATCTCAATCCCAGATCTTCCTGCAGCCTCTGTGTGTGTTTGTGTTTTCTGGACATTCTCTATGGGCTTTACCGTTTTGAATGCATTTTAGCATGTAAGATTTGTTTTCAGCTTTCAAATGCTAATTGGTTCCACCTGGAGTCAAATCCTCCACACATTCGAGTTTTCTAGGAAGAAAGCTTCAGAAACCTGAGAAAACATGCTATTTGTATTTGTAAACATGACATTGGATGCATTTGCCGAACAGGAAGATTGTGCTTTTCTCCAAAACCACTTTCACGGTGATTTTTGGTTAAATTTCACCCGAAATCCACAACAATTTGTCCAGATACTCCTGGATGACAACAAAACTATCTGGTGTGTTGTGGCTATCTCATTCCCAGATCTTGCTAGAGCCTCTGTGTTTGTTTGTGTTTTCTGGACATTCTCTATGGACTTTACGGTTTTGAATGCATTTTAGCTGTAGTTTTTGTTTTTACCTGCGAAAGGCTAATTGGTTCCACCTGGAGTCAAATCCTCCACACATTCGAGTTTTCTAGGAGGAAAGCTTCAGAAACCTGAGAAAACATGCTATTTCTGTAAACATGACATTGGATGCTTTTGCCGAACAGGAAGATTGTGCTTTTCTCCAAAACCACTTTCACGGTGATTTTTGGTTAAATTTCACCGGGATACTACAACATTTTGTCCAGATTCTCTGGATGAAAAGAAAACTATCTGGTGTGTTGTGGCTATCTCAATCCCAGATCTTGCTGCAGCCTCTGTGTGTGTTTGTGTTTTCTGGACATTCTCTATGGACTTTACGGTTTTGAATGCATTTTAGCATGTAAGTTTTTGTTTTTAGCTGCGAAACGCTAATTGGTTCCACCTGGAGTCAAATCCTCCACACATTCGAGTTTTCTAGGAAGAAAGCTCCAGAAACCTGAGAAAACATGATATTTGTATTTGTAATCATGACATTGGATTCATTTGCTGAACAGAAAGATTGTGCTTTTCTCCAAAACTACTCTCACGGTGATTTTATGGTTAAATATCACCCAGGTACTGCAACATTTTGTCCAGATTCTCTGGATGAAAAGAAAACTATCTAGTGTGTTGTGGCTATCTCAATCCCAGATCTTGCTACAGCCTCTGTGTTTGTTTGTGTTTTCTGGACATTCTCTATGGACTTTACGGTTTTGAATGCATTTTAGCAGGACCCTTTTTGTTTTCTACCTGGCAAATGCTAATTGGTTCCACCTGGAGTCAAATCCTCCACACATTCGAGTTTTCTAGGAAGAAAGCTTCAGAAACCTGAGAAAACATGATATTTCTTTCTGTAAACATGACATTGGATGCATTTGCCGAACAGGAAGACTGTGCTTTTCTCCAAAACCACTTTCACGGTGATTTTTGGTTAAATTTCACCTGAAATCCACAACAATTTGTCCAGATACTCCTGAATGAAAACAAAACTATCTGGTGTGTTGTGGCTATCTCAATCTCAGATCTTGCTGCAGCCTCTGTGTGTGTTTCTGTTTTCTGGACATTCTCTATGGGCTTTACGGTTTTGAATGCATTTTAGCCTGTAAGTTTTTGTTTTCAGCTGGCAAACGCTAATTAGTTCAACCTGGAGTCAAATCCTCCACACATTCGAGTTTTCTAGGAAGAAAGCTGCAGAATCCTGAGAAAACATGATATTTGTATTTGTAAACATGACATTGGATGCATTTGCTGAACAGAAAGATTGTGCTTTTCTCCAAAACCACTTTCACGGTGATTTTTGTTTAAATTTCACCCGAAATCCACAACAATTTGTCCAGATACTCCTGGATGACAACAAAACTATCTGGTGTGTTGTGGCTATCTCAATCCCAGATCTTGCTACAGCCTCTGTGTTTGTTTGTGTTTTCTGGACATTCTCTATGGACTTTACGGTTTTGAATGCATTTTAGCTGTAGTTTTTGTTTTTACCTGCGAAAGGCTAATTGGTTCCACCTGGAGTCAAATCCTCCACACATTCGAGTTTTCTAGGAAGAAAGCTTCAGAAACCTGAGAAAACATGATATTTCTGTAAACATGACATTGGATGCTTTTGCCGAACAGGAAGATTGTGCTTTTCTCCAAAACCACTTTCACGGTGATTTTTGGTTAAATTTCACCCGAAATCCACAACAATTTCTCCAGATACTCCTGGATGAAAACAAAAAACTATCTGGTGTGTTGTGGCTATCTCAATCCCAGATCTTGCTACAGCCTCTGTGTGTGTTTGTGTTTTCTGGACATTCTCTATGGACTTTAAGGTTTTTTTTTTTTATTTAATGAATATAAGTTTCCAAAGTACGAATAATGGATTACAATGGCTTCCCCCCCATACCTTCCCTCCCACCCACAACCCTCCCCTTTCCCGCTCCCTCTCCCCTTCCATTCACATCAAGATTCATTTTCGATTATCTTAATATACAGAAGATCAGCTTAGTATACATTAAGTAAGGATTTCAACAGTTTGTTCCCACACAGAAACATAAAGTGAAAAATAATAGATGATTTTTTTTTAATGATGATGAAATCAGATCAGACCTATTGTCATGTTTAATCCCAGTGAGAGTCAAGTTGGGAGTTGATAGTTTCTTTTTTTTTTTTTTTACAGAAGATCAGTTTAGTATGCATTAAGTAAAGATTTCAACAGTTTGCACCCCCATAGAAACACAAAGTGAAGTATATTGTTTGAGTACTCGTTATAGCATTAAATCTCAATGCACAGCACATTAAGGACAGAGATCCTACATGAGGAGTAAGTGCACAGTGACTCCTGTTGTTGACTTTACCAATTGACACTCCTGTCTATGGCATCAGTAATCTCCCTATGCTCCAGTCATGAGTTTCCAAGGCTATGGAAGCCCTCTGAGTTCTCCGATTCTTATCTTGTTTAGACAAGGTCATAGTCAAAGTGGAGGTTCTCTCCTCCCTTCAGAGAAAGGTACCTCCTTCTTTGAAGACCTGTTCTTTCCACTGAGATCTCACTCGCAGAGATCTTTTGCCAGAGTGTCTTGGCTTTCCATGCCTGAAATACTCTCATGGGCTTTTCAGCCAGATCCGAATGCCTTTAGGGCTTATTCTGAGGCCAGAGTGCTATTTAGGACATCTGCCATTCTATGAGTCTGCTGAGTATCTCACTTCCCATGTTGGATCACTCTCCCCTTTATTTATTCTATCGGTTAGTGTTAGCAGGTACTAGACTTGCTTATGTGCTCCCTTTCACTCTTAGTCCTTTCATTATGATCAATTGTGAACTGAAATTGATCACTTGGAATAGTGAGATGGCATTGGTACATGCCACCTTGATGGGATTAAATTGGAGTCCCCTGGTATGTTTCTAACTCTACCATTTGGGGCAAGTCAGCTTGAGCATGTCCCAAATTATACATCACTTCCCTCTCTTATTCCTACTCTTATGTTTAACAGGGATCACATTTCAGTTAAATTTCAACACTTAAGAATAACTGTGTATTAATTACAGAATTAAACCAGTCGTATTAAGTAGAACAGACAGAAAAACTACTAAGAGGGATAATGTATTAAGTTGTTCATTAACAGTCAGGGCTATGCTGATCAAGTCACCGTTTCCCATAGTGTCCATTCCACTTCAACAGGTTTTCTTTTTGGTGTTCAGTCAGTTGTCACCAATCAGGGAGAACATATGGTATTTGTCCCTTTGGGACTGGCTTATTTCACTCAGCATGATGTGTTCCAGATTCCTCCATTTTGTTGCAAATGACTGGATTTCGTTGTTTCTTACTGCGGTATAGTATTCTAAAGAGTACATATCCCATAATTTCTTTATCCAGTCTACCGTTGATGGGCATTTAGGTTGGTTCCAGGTCTTAGCTATTGTGAATTGAGCTGCAATAAACATTAGGCTGCAGACCGCTTTTTTGTTTGCCAATTTAAATTCCTTTGGGTAAATTCCAAGGAGTGGGATGGCTGGGTCGAACGGTAGGGTTCTCTTCAGGTTTCTGAGGAATCTCCAGACTGACTTCCATAGTGGCTTGACCAGTTTGCATTCCCACCAACAGTGGGTTAGTGTCCCTTTTTCCCCACATCCTCTCCAGCATCTGTTGTTGGTAGATTTCTGAATGTGAGCCATTCTGACCGGGGTGAGGTGGAACCTCAATGTGGTTTTGATTTCCATTTCCCTGATTGCTAATGACCTTGAACATTTTTTCATGTGCCTGTTGGCCATTTGGATTTCCTCTTTTGAAAAATGTCTATTGAGGTCCTTGGCCCATCTCTTAAGTGGGTTGTTGGTTTTGTTTTTGTGGAGTTTCTTGATCTCCTTGTAGATTCTGGTTATTAACCCTTTATCTGTTGCATAGTTTGCAAATATTTTTTCCCATTCTGTCGGTTGTCTCTTCACTCTCCTGACTGTTTCTTTTGCAGTACAGAAACTTCTCAATTTGATGCAATCCCAATAGTTAATTTTGGCTTTGACTGCCTGTGCCTCCCGGGTCTTTTCCAGAAACTCTTTGCCTGTGCCAATATCTTGAAGGGTTTCTCCAATGTTCTCTAGTAACTTGATGGTGTCAGGTCGTAGATTTAGGTCTTTAATCCATGTTGAGTGGATTTTTGTGTAAGGTGTAAGTTAGGGGTCTTGCTTCATGATTCTGCACGTGGAAATCCAGTTTTCCCAGCACCATTTATTGAATAGACTGTCCTTGCTCCAGGAATTAGTTTTAGATCCTTGATCGAATATAAGTTGGCTGTAGATGTTTGGGTTGATTTCTGGTATTTCAATTCTGTTCCATTGGTCTATCCATCTGTTTCTGTACCAGTACCATGCTGTTTTGATTACAACTGCCCTGTAGTATGTCCTGAAATCTGGTATTGTGATGCCTCTGGCTTTGTTTTTGTTGTACAAGATTGCTTTAGCTATTCGAGGTCTCTTGTGCCTCCATATAAATTTCAGCACCAATTTTTCCAGATCTGAGAAGAAGGTCTTCGGTATCTTGATTGGTATTGCATTGAATTTATAATTTGCTTTTGGGAGAATGGACATTTTGATGATATTGATTCTTCCAATCCATGAGCATGGAAGATTTTTCCATTTCTTGGTATCCTCTTCTATTTCTTTCTTTAAGGTTTTGTAATTTTCATCGCAGAGATTTTAACGTCCTTGGTTAAGTTTATTCCAAGGTATTTGATTGTTTTTGTAGCTATTGTGAATGGGATTGATCTTAGAAGTTCTTCCTCAGCCATGGCATTGTCTGTGTATACAAAGGCTGTTGATTTTTGTGCATTGATTTTATACCCTGCTACTTTGCCAAACTCTTCTATGAGTTCCAATAGTCTCTTAGTAGAGTTCTTTGGGTCCCCTAAATAAAGAATCATGTCATCAGCAAAGAGGGATAGTTTGAGTTCTTCCTTCCCAATTGGTATCCCTTTAATTTCTTTTTCTTGCCTAATAGCTCTGGCTAGAACCTCCAGAAATATATTGAATAGCAGTGGTGAGAGTGGACATCCCTGTCTGGTCCCAGATCTCAGTGGAAATGCTTCCAACTTTTCCCCATTCAATAGGATGTTGGCTGTGGGTTTTTCATAGATTGCTTTGATTGTATTGAGGAATGTTCCTTCCAAACCCAGTTTGCTTAGAGTTTTTATCATGAACGGGTGTTGTATTTTATCAAATGCTTTCTCAGCATCTATTGAGATAATCATATGGTTTTTCTTCTGCAGTCTGTTAATGTGGTGTATCACATTGATTGTCTTGCGCACATTAAACCATCCCTGCATACCAGGGATAAATCCCACTTGGTCTGGGTGGATGATCTTTCTGATGTGTTGTTGCATTCTATTGGCGAGAATTTTATTGAGGATTTTTGCATCTATGTTCATCAGGGATATTGGTCTGTAATTCTCTTTCAGTGCTGCATCTTTTTCTGGCTTAGGAATTAAGGTGATGCTGGCTTCATAGAAAGAATTTCGGAGGATTCCCTCTTCTTCGATTGTTCTGAATAGTTTGAGAAGAATTGGAGTTAGTTCTTCTTTAAATGTCTGGTAGAATTCAGCAGTGAATCCATCTGCTCCTGGGCTTTTCTTTGTTGGGAGGGCCTTTATTACTGTTTCAATTTCTGTCTCCGTTATGGGTCTGTTTAGGTTTTCGATGTCTTCCTGGTTCAATTTAGGTAGGTTGCATGTGTCCAGGAATCTGTCCATTTCTGATAGGTTTCCCTGTTTGCTGGCATACAAGTCCTTGTAGTAATTTCTGATGATTCTTTTTATTTCTGTGGTGTCTGCTGTTACATTTCCTTTTTCATCTCTGATTTTATTGATTTGGGTCTTTTCTCTTCTTTTTTTAGTTAGTTGGGCCAATGGGGTGTCAATTTTGTTTATTTTTTCAAAAAACCAGCTCCTCGTTTGGCTGATTTTTTGGAATGTTTTTCTTGATTCAATCCTGTTGATTTCTTCTCTGATTTTAATTATTTCTCTTCTCCTACTAGATTTGGGTCTGGTTTGCTGTAGGTTTTCTAGATCCTTGAGGTGAATTGAAAGCTCATCTATTTGGTGCCTTTCCAATGTCTTGATGTAGGCACCTATTGATATAAACTTTCCTCTTAACACTGCTTTTGCTGCGTCCCATAAGTTTTGGTATGTTGTGCTGTTATCCTCATTTACTTCCAGAAAGTTTTTGATTTCTCTTTTGATTTCTTCTATGACCCATTGTTCATTCAGGAGCATGTTGTTCAATCTCCATGTGTTTGCATATGCTCTAGGGATTCCTGAGTTGTTCATTTCCAACTTCATTCCTTTATGGTCTGAGAAGCTGCATGGTATGATTCTAATTCTTTTGAATTTGCTGAGACTTGCTTTATGGCCTAGTATGTGGTCAATCCTAGAGAAGCTTCCATGTACTGCTGAGAAGAATGTAAAATCTTTAGCTGTAGGATTGAAAGTTCTGTATATATCTGTTAGATCCATTTGGGCTATAGTGTCATTTAAATCTACTGTATCCTTGTTGATCTTCTGTCCGGCTGATCTGTCTATTTCTGAGAGTGGAGTATTGAAGTCCCCCAGTACTATTGTATTGGGGTCTAAGTCTCCCTTTAAGTCCGTTAACAAATCTTTTAGATAAACCGGTGCCCTGTAGTTAGGTGCATATACATTGATAATTGTTATATCTTCCTGTTGAATTGATCCCTTAATCATTATATAGTGCCCCTCTTTGTCTCTCTTAACAGTTTTTGTAGTAAAGTTTATGTTGTCCGATATTAAGATGGCTACGCCCACTCTTTTTTCATTTCTGTTGGCATGGTATATCTTTTTCCAGCCTTTCACTTTCAGTCTTTATGGATCTTTGTTGGAAAGATGTGTTTCTTGTAAGCAGCAAATAGATGGGTTTTGTTCCTTAACCCAATCAGCCAAACGGTGTCTTTTAACTGGACAGTTCAGGCCATTCACGTTCAATGTGACTAATGATAAGTGGTAACTTTGCCCTGCCATTTGCCACAGATAAGTTCTAATATATGCTTTGAATTCCCTGTGATCTTTTGCTGTGAGGTTTCCTTCCTTTACCTTCTTTCATATTGATGACCGTGTTTCTGTGTTTCTGTGTGTAACACATCTTTAAGCATCTTTTGCAGGGCTGGACGAGTGGCAACAAATTCTTTCAATTTCTGTTTGCTATGAAAAGTCTTTATTTCACCTTCATTCACAAATGATAGCTTTGCAGGATATAATATTCTGGGCTGGCAGTTGTTCTCTCTTAGTACCTGGGCTATATCTCGCCATTCCCTCCTAGCTTGTAGAGTTTCTGATGAGAAGTCAGCTGTGAGTCTGATTGGAGATCCTCTGAGAGTAATCTGACGTTTCTCTCTTGCACATTTTAGGATCTTTTCTTCATGTTTCACTGTGGAGAGTTTGATTACAACGTGTCGTGGTGAGGATCTCTTTTGGTCATGTTTATTAGGGGTTCTGTGAGCTTCCTGTACTAGGATTTCTCTGTCCTTCTCCAAACCTGGGAAATTTTCTGCTAATATCTCACTAAAAAGGCCTTCTAATCCTTTCTCCCTCTCTATGCCTTCAGGAACTCCTAGAACCCGAATGTTGGGTTTTTTAATAGTATCCTGAAGATTCCCGACAATATGTTTTAGATTTCTTATTTCCTCGTCTTTTCTTTGGTCTGACTGTATCCTTTCCTGTTCTCTGTCTTCTAAGTCCGATATTCTCTCTTCTGCTTCTCCCATTCTGTTTGTAAGGCTCTCTATTGTGTTTTTCATTTGATCTATTGAATTCTTCACTTCAGTCACTATCCCAGTTTCCTGTTGTACTAGTTGTTTCGTTTCATTTGGATTCCTCCTTAATATTTCATTTTCACGAGAGAGATTTTCTATCTTGTCCATTAAGGATTTCTGTAGTTCAAGAATTTGTTTTTGAGAACTTCTTAATGTTCTTATCAATTTTTTGAGATCTGCTTCTTGCATTTCTTCTATGTCATCATCCTCATAATCTTGAATTGGGGTGTCTTTTTCATTTGAGGGCGTCATGGTGACTTCCTTGTTTTTATTACCTCGGTTTCTGCGTTTGTTATTTGTCATATTGGAGATATTTGGTTTCTTCACTGTGGTGCTTTTTCTTGTTATACTATGACTCTAGATTAAGTGGACTATCTGTTTTTGATGGAGCCTTAGGGCTTGAGATGGGTGTGGCCTGAGAGCTCTGTTTGGTGTGCCAAAGGTGACACTCCCAGGTTGGGCGTGGTAAACCTTTCTCTCTCTCTCTCTCTTTTTTTTTTTTTTTTTTGATTCAAAAGGGAAGTTATTCTGCACAGCTGAATGAAGTTGGAGGTAGTTAGCAGGCAAATGATATACCCACAGGAGCCAGAGATCGGATGCTCTTTCCCAAGGACCACACAGGGAATCTGTTCGGCCCTCGGAGTAGGCTCAAATTCTCCTTCAGTCTCCCACTGGGTTGCCAAAGTTACGGAATTGTAGCGTCTCTGGAGAGTGCTCACGTGAATTCCGTGAGTTCTCTCCCCCACCGTCTCTTTTTTCACAGTCTCAGTTCAGTAGCACCACAAATTTATTAGGTCCTAATCTCCTGTTAATTCACCCCGCCCAGAGTCAGGTTTTTCTGCTAGGCTCAGGGCCGGTGCAGACCTGAGGTCGCTCTGCTTATGACGTATGTCCAAGATGGCGCCTGCTCTTTGTCTTGCTCACCCTTGAGAGGTGAGCGGAGAGAGAGAAACCCGTGTCCGTACCAGTCACCTTTTTTTTTTCCCTTCTCTCTCTCTTCCAGTTAGCTTGGTGAAGTCCCCCCCCGGGGGTCGTTCCCTCTAGTCTCCTCTCTCCGCTTGCCTGCCGGTGTCTCGGGTTATTGAGGTTCGGCTCACCTCGCGTTCCAGCGCTGGTGTGTTGAGTCTGCCGCTGGTGTCCCGAACTGTGGGCTCCCACGCTCTCCACGCAGGTCTGCTCTCCTTCCAGAGCTGATGTGTGGACACGGAGCCCTGGACGTCCCAAGTCTCCCCGCTGTTGCACTCCCCTTTGAGCACTTCGACTTTAAGGTTTTGAATGCATTTTAGCATTACCCTTTTTGTTTTCTGCTGGTAAACGCTAATTGGTTCCACCTGGAGTCAAATAATCCACACATTCGAGTTTTCTAGGAAGAAAGCTTCAGAAACCTGAGAAAACATGATATTTCTTACTGTAAACATGACATTGGATGCATTTGCCGAACTGGAAGATTTTGCTTTTCTCCAAAACCACTTTCACGGTGATTTTTGGTTAAATTTCACCCGAAATCCACAACAATTTGTCCAGATACTCCCGGATGAAAACAAAACTGTCTGGTGTGTTGTGGCTATCTCAATCCCAGATCTTGCTACAGCCTCTGTGTTTGTTTTTGTTTTCTGGACATTCGCTATGGACTTTACAGTTTTGAATGCATTTTAGCATGTAAGTTTTTGTTTTTAGCTGCGAAACGCTAATTGGTTCCACCTGGAGTCAAAGCCACCACACATTCGAGTTTTCTAGGAAGAAAGCTTCAGAAACCTGAGAAAACATGATATTTTTGTTTGTAAACATGACATTGGATGCATTTGCTAAACAGGAAGATTGTGCTTTTCTCCAAAACCACTTTCACGGTGATTTTTCGTTAAATTTCATCCGAAATGCACAACAATTTGTCCAGATACTCCTGGATGAAAACAAAACTATCTGGTGTGTTGTGGCTATCTCAATCCCAGATCTTGCTACAGCCTCTGTGTGTGTTTGTGTTTTCTGGACATTCTCTATGGACTTTATGGTTTTGAATGCATTTTAGCAGGACCGTTTTTGTTTTCTGCTGGCAAACGCTAATTGGTTCCACCTGGAGTCAAATCCTCCACACATTCGAGTTTTCTAGCAAGAAAGCTTCAGAAACCTGAGAAAACATGATATTTGTATTTGTAAACATGACATTGGATGCATTTGCCAAACAGGAAGATTGTGCTTTTCTCCAAAACCACTTTCACTGTGATTTTTGGTTAAAATTCACACAACATCCACAACATTTTGTCGAGATATCCTGGATGAAAACAAAACTATCTGGTGTGTTGTGGCTATCTCAATCCCAGATCTTGCTATAGCCTCTGTGTTTGTTTGTATTTTCTGGACATTCTGTATGGACTTTAAGGTTTTGAATGCATTTTAGCATGTAAGTTTTTGTTTTCAGTTGGCAAACGCTAATTGGTTCCACCTGGAGTCAAATCCTCCACATATTCGAGTTTTCTAGGAAGAAAGCTTCAGAAACCTGAGAAAACATGATATTTCTTTCTGCAAACATGACATTAGATTCATTTGCTGAACAGAAAGATTGTGATTTTCTCCAAAACCACTTTCACGGTGATTTTTGGTTAAATTTCACCCGAAATCCACAACAATTTGTCCAGATACTCCTGGATGAAAACAAAACTATCTGGTGTGTTGTGGCTATCTCAATCCCAGATCTTGCTACAGCCTCTATGTTTGTTTGTGTTTTCTGGACATTCTCTATGGACTTTACGGTTTTGAATGCATTTTAGCATGTAAGTTTTTGTTTTTAGCTGCGAAACCCTAATTGGTTCCACCTGGAGTCAAATCCTCCACACATTCGAGTTTTCTAGGAAGAAAGCTCCAGGAACCTGAGAAAACATGATATTTGTATTTGTAAACATGACATGGGAAACATTTGCTGAACAGAATTATTGTGCTTTTCCCAAAACCACTTTCACGGTGATTGTTGGTTAATTTTCACCGGGATACTACAACATTTTGTCCAGATTCTCTGGATGAAATGAAAACTATCTGGTGTGTTGTGGCTATCTCAATCCCAAATCTTGCTGCAACCTCTGGGTGTGTTTGTGTTTTCTGGACATTCTCTATGGACTTTACGGTTTTGAATGCATTTTAGCTTGTAAGTTTTTGTTTTTAGCTGGCAAACGCTAATTGGTTCCACCTGGAGTCAAATCCTCCACACATTCGAGTTTTCTAGGAAGAAAGCTCCAGAAACCTGAGAAAACATGATATTTGTATTTGTAATCATGACATTGGATTCATTTGCTGAACAGGAAGATTGTGCTTTTCTCCAAAACCACTTTCACGGTGATTTTTTTGGTTAAATTTCACCCAGATACTACAACATTTTGTCCAGATCCTCTGGATGAAAAGAAAACTATCTGGTGTGTTGTGCTTCTCTCAATCCCAGATCTTGCTATAGACTCTGTGTGTGTTTGTGTTTTCTGGACATTCTCTATGGACTTTAAGGTTTTGAATGCATTTTAGCAGGACCCTTTTTGTTTTCTACCTGGCAAATGCTAATTGGTTCCACCTGGAGTCAAATCCACCACACATTCGAGTTTTCTAGGAAGAAAGCTCCAGAAACCTGAGAAAACATGATATTTGTATTTGTAAACATCACATTGGATGCATTTGCCGAACAGGAAGATTGTGCTTTTCTCCAAAACCACTTTCACGGTGATTTTTGGTTAAATTTCACCCGAAATCCACAACAATTTGTCCAGATACTCCTGGATGAAAACAAAACTATCTGGTGTGTTGTGGCTATCTCAATCCCAGATCTTCCTGCAGCCTCTGTGTGTGTTTGTGTTTTCTGGACATTCTCTATGGGCTTTACAGTTTTGAATGCATTTTAGCATGTAAGATTTGTTTTCAGCTTTCAAATGCTAATTGGTTCCACCTGGAGTCAAATCCTCCACACATTCGAGTTTTCTAGGAAGAAAGCTTCAGAAACCTGAGAAAACATGATATTTCTTTCTGTAAACATGAATTTGGATGCATTTGCTGAATAGGAAGATTGTGCTTTTCTCCAAAATCACTTTCACGGTGATTTTCGGTTAAATTTCACCTGAAATCCACATCAATTTGTCCAGATACTCCTGGATGAAAACAAAACTATCTGGTGTGTTGTGGCTATTTCATCCCAGATTTAGCTACACCCTCTGTGTGTGTTTGTGTTTTCTGGACATTCTCTATGGACTTTATGGTTTTGAATTCATTTTAGCATGTAAGTTTTTGTTGTCAGCTGGCAAACGCCAATTGTTTCCACCTGCAGTCAAATCCTCCACACACTCGAGTTTTCTAGGAAGAAAGCTTCAGAAACCTGAGAAAACATGATATTTGTATTTGTAAACATGACATTGCATGCATTTGCCGAACAGGAAGATTGTGCTTTTCTCCAAAACCACTTTAACGGTGATTTTTGGTTAAATTTCACCCGAAATCCACAACAATTTTTCCATATACTACTAGATGAAAACAAAACTCTCTGGTGTGTTGTGGCTATCTCAATCCCAGACCTTTCTACAGCCTCTGTGTGTGTTTGTGTTTTCTGGACATTCTCTATGGACTTTACGGTTTTGAATGCATTTTAGCATGTAAGTTTTGTTTTCAGCTGGCAAAAACTAATTGGTTCCACCTGGAGTCAAATCCTCCACACATTCGAGTTTTCTAGGAAGAAAGCTCCAGAAACCTGAGAAAACATGATATTTCTTTCTGTAAACATGACATTGGATGCATTTGCCGAACAGGAAGATTGTGCTTTTCTGCAAAACCACTTTCACGGTGATTTTTGGTTAAATTTCACCCGAAATCCACAACAATTTGTCCAGATACTCCTGGATGAAAACAAATCTATCTGGTATATTGTGGCTATCTCAATCCCAGATCTTGCTACAGCCTCTGTGTGTGTTTGTGTTTTCTGGACATTCTCTATGGACTTTACGGTTTTGAATGCATTTTAGCCTGTAAGTTTTTGATTTCAGCTGGCAAACGCTAGTTGGTTATACCTGGAGTCAAATCCTCCACACATTGGAGTTTTCTAGGAAGAAACCTTCAGAAACCTGAGAAAACATGATATTTGTATTTCTAAACATGACATTGCATGCATTTGCCGAACAGGAAGATTGTGCTGTTCTCCAAAACCACTTTCACGGTGATTTTTGGTTAAATTTCACTTCAAAACTACAACAATTTGTCCAGATACTCTGGATGAAAACAAAACTATCTGGTGTGTTGTGGCTATCTCAATCCCAGATCTTGCTATAGACTCTGTGTGTGTTTGTGTTTTCTGGACATTCTCTATGGACTTTACGGTTTTGAATGCATTTTAGCATGTAAGTTTTTGATTTCAGCTGGCAAACGCTAGTTGGTTAAACCTGGAGTCAAATCCTCCACACATTCGAGTTTTCTAGGAAGAAAGCTTCAGAAACCTGAGAAAACATGATATTTGTATTTGTAAACATGACATTGCATGCATTTGCCGAACAGGAAGATTGTGCTTTTCTCCAAAACCACTTTCACGGTGATTTTTGGTTAAATTTCACCCGAAATCCACAACAATTTCTCCAGATACTCCTGGATGAAAACAAAACTATCTGGTGTGTTGTGGCTATCTCAATCCCAGATCTTGCTACAGCCTCTATGTTTGTTTGTGTTTTCTGGACATTCTCTATGGACTTTACGGTTTTGAATGCATTTTAGCATGTAAGTTTTTGTTTTTAGCTGCGAAACCCTAATTGGTTCCACCTGGAGTCAAATCCTCCACACATTCGAGTTTTCTATGAAGAAAGCTCCAGAAACCTGAGAAAACATGATATTTGTATTTGTAATCATGACATGGGAAACATTTGCTGAACAGAATTATTGTGCTTTTCCCAAAACCACTTTCACGGTGATTGTTGGTTAAATTTCACCGGGATACTACAACATTTTGTCCAGATTCTCTGGATGAAATGAAAACTATCTGGTGTGTTGTGGCTATCTCAATCCCAAATCTTGCTGCAACCTCTGGGTGTGTTTGTGTTTTCTGGACATTCTCTATGGACTTTACGGTTTTGAATGCATTTTAGCTTGTAAGTTTTTGTTTTTAGCTGGCAAACGCTAATTGGTTCCACCTGGAGTCAAATCCTCCACACATTCGAGTTTTCTAGGAAGAAAGCTCCAGAAACCTGAGAAAACATGATATTTGTATTTGTAATCATGACATTGGATTCATTTGCTGAACAGGAAGATTGTGCTTTTCTCCAAAACCACTTTCACGGTGATTTTTTTGGTTAAATTTCACCCAGATACTACAACATTTTGTCCAGATCCTCTGGATGAAAAGAAAACTATCTGGTGTGTTGTGCTTCTCTCAATCCCAGATCTTCCTGCAGCCTCTGTGTGTGTTTGTGTTTTCTGGACATTCTCTATGGACTTTAAGGTTTTGAATGCATTTTAGCAGGACCCTTTTTGTTTTCTACCTGGCAAATGCTAATTGGTTCCACCTGGAGTCAAATCCTCCACACATTCGAGTTTTCTAGGAAGAAAGCTTCAGAAACCTGAGAAAACATGATATTTGTATTTGTAAACATGACATTGCATACATTTGCCGAACAGGAAGATTGTGCTTTTCTCCAAAACCACTTTCACGGTGATTTTTGGTTAAATTTCACCCGAAATCCACAACAATTTCTCCAGATACTCCTGGATGAAAACAAAACTATCTGGTGTGTTGTGGCTATTTCAATCCCAGATCTAGCTACACCCTCTGTGTGTGTTTGTGTTTTCTGGACATTCTCTATGGACTTTATGGTTTTGAATTCATTTTAGCATGTAAGTTTTTGTTCTCAGCTGGCAAACGCCAATTGTTTCCACCTGCAGTCAAATCCTCCACACATTCGAGTTTTCTAGGAAGAAAGCTTCAGAAACCTGAGAAAACATGATATTTGTATTTGTAAACATGACATTGCATGCATTTGCCGAACAGGAAGATTGTGCTTTTCTCCAAAACCACTTTCACGGTGATTTTTGGTAAAATTTCACCTGAAATCCACAACAATTTTTCCATATACTACTAGATGAAAACAAAACTCTCTGGTGTGTTGTGGCTATCTCAATCCCAGACCTTACTACAGCCTCTGTGTGTGTTTGTGTTTTCTGGACATTCTCTATGGACTTTACGGTTTTGAATGCATTTTAGCATGTAAGTTTTGTTTTCAGCTGGCAAACACTAATTGGTTCCACCTGGAGTCAAATCCTCCACACATTCGAGTTTTCTAGGAAGAAAGCTCCAGAAACCTGAGAAAACATGATATTTGTATTTGTAAACATGACATTGGATGCATTTGCCGACAGGAAGATTGTGCTTTTCTGCAAAACCTCTTTCACGGTGATTTTTTGGTTAAATTTCACCCGAAATCCACAACATTTTGTCCAGATACTCTGAATGAAAACAAAACCATCTAGTGTGTTGTGACTATCTCAATCCCATATCTTGCTACAGCCTCTGTGTGTGTTTGTGTTTTCTGGACATGCTCTATGGACTTTACGGTTTTGAATGCATTATAGCATGTAAGTTTTTGATTTCAGCTGGCAAACGCTAGTTGGTTATACCTGGAGTCAAATCCTCCACACATTGGAGTTTTCTTGGAAGAAACCTTCAGAAACCTGAGAAAACATGATATTTGTATTTCTAAACATGACATTGCATGCATTTGCCGAACAGGAAGATTGTGCTGTTCTCCAAAACCACTTTCACGGTGATTTTTGGTTAAATTTCACTTCAAAACTACAACAATTTGTCCAGATACTCTGGATGAAAACAAAACTATCTGGTGTGTTGTGGCTATCTCAATCCCAGATCTTGCTATAGCCTCTGTGTGTGTTTGTGTTTTCTGGACATTCTCTATGGACTTTACGGTTTCGAATGCATTTTAGCATGTAAGTTTTTGTTTTCAGCTGGCAAACGCTAATTGGTTCCACCTGGAGTCAAATCCTCCACACATTCGAGTTTTCTAGGAAGAAAGCTTCAGAAACCTGAGAAAACATGATATTTGTATTTGTAAACATGACATTGGATGCATTTGCCGAACAGGAAGATTGTGCTTTTCTCCAAAACCACTTTCACGGTGATTTTTGGTTAAATTTCACCCGAAATCAACAACATTTTGTCCAGATACTCCTGGATGAAAAAAAAACTATCTGGTGTGTTGTGGCTATTTCAATCCCAAATCTTGCTACAGCCTCTGTGTGTGTTTGTGTTTTCTGGACATTCTCTATGGACTTTAAGGTTTTGAATGCATTTTAGCATGTAAGTTTTGTTTTCAGCTGGCAAACTCTAATTGGTTCCACCTGGAGTCAAATCCTCGACACATTCGAGTTTTCTAGGAAGAAAGCTCCAGAAACCTGAGAAAACATGATAATTGTATTTGTAAATATGACATTGGATTCATTTGCTGAACAGAAAGATTGTGCTTTTCTGCAAAACCACTCTCACGGTGATTTTTTGGTTAATTTCACCCGGATACTACAACATTTTATCCAGATACTCTGGATGAAAACAAAACTATCTGGTGTGTTGTGGCTATCTCAATCCCATATCTTCCTGCAGCCTCTGTGTGTGTTTGTGTTTTCTGGACATGCTCTATGGACTTTACGGTTTTGAATGCATTTTAGCATGTAAGTTTTTGATTTCAGCTGGCAAACGCTAGTTGGTTAAACCTGGAGTCAAATCCTCCACACATTCGAGTTTTCTAGGAAGAAAGCTTCAGAAACCTGAGAAAACATGATATTTCTTTCTGTAAACATGACATTGCATGCATTTGCCGAACAGGAAGATTGTGCTTTTCTCCAAAACCACTTTCACGGTGATTTTTGGTTAAATTTCAACGGGATACTACAACATTTTGTCCAGTTTCTCTGGATGAAAAGAAAACTATCTGGTGTGTTGTGGCTATCTCAATCCCAGATCTTGCTGCAGCCTCTGTGTGTGTTTGTGTTTTCTGGACATTCTCTATGGACTTTACGGTTTTGAATGCATTTTAGCATGTAAGTTTTTGTTTTCTGCTGGCAAACGCTAATTGGTTCCACCTGGAGTCAAATACTCCACACATTCGAGTTTTCTAGGAAGAAAGCTTCAGAAACCTGAGAAAACATGATATTTCTTTCTGTAAACATGACATTGGATGCATTTGCCGAACAGGAAGATTGTGATTTTCTCCAAAATCACTTTCACGGTGATTTTTGGTTAAATTTCACCCGAAATCCACAACAATTTCTCCAGATACTCCTGGATGAAAACAAAACTATCTGGTGTGTTGTGGCTATTTCAATCCTAGATCTTGCTACAGCCTCTGTGTGTGTTTGTGTTTTCTGGACATTCTCTATGGACTTTACGGTTTTGAATGCATTTTAGCCTGTAAGTTTTTGTTTTCAGCTGGCAAACGCTAATTTGTTCTACCTGGAGTCAAATCCTCCACACATTCGAGTTTTCTAGGAAGAAAGCTTCAGAAACCTGAGAAAACATGATATTTGTATTTGTAAACATGACATGGGATTCATTTGCTGAACAGAAAGATTGTGCTTTTCTCCAAAACCACTTTCACGGTTATTGTTTGGTTAAATTTCACCGGGATACTACAACATTTTGTCCAGATTCTCTGGATGAAAAGAAAACTATCTGGTGTGTTGTGGCTATCTCAATCCCAGATCTTGCTGCAGCCTCTGTGTGTGTTTGTGTTTTCTGGACAATCTCTATGGACTTTAGGGTTTTGAATGCATTTTTGCAGGACCCTTTTTGTTTTCTGCTGGCAAACGCTAATTGGTTCTACCTGGAGTTAAATCCTCCACACTTTGGAGTTTTCTTGGAGGAAACCTTCAGAAACCTGAGAAAACATGATATTTGTATTTGTAAACATGACATTGGATTCATTTTCTGAACAGAAAGATTGTGCTTTTCTCCAAAACCACTTTCACGGTGATTTTTGGTTAAATTTCACCCGGATAAAACAACATTTTGTCCAGATACCCTGGATGAAAACAAAACTATCTGGTGTGTTGTGGCTATCTCAATCCCAGATCTTGCTATAGACTCTGTGTGTGTTTGTGTTTTCTGGACATGCTCTATGGACTTTACGGTTTTCAGTGCATTTTAGCATGTAAGTTTTTGTTTTTAGCTGCGAAACCCTAATTGGTTCCACCTGGAGTCAAATCCTCCACACATTCGAGTTTTCTAGGAAGAAAGCTTCAGAAACATGAGAAAACATGATATTTGTATTTGTAAACATGACATGGGATTCATTTGCTGAACAGAAAGATTGTGCTTTTTTCCAAAACCACTTTCACGGGTATTTTTGGTTAAATTTCACCCGAAATCCACAACAATTTCTCCAGATACTCCTGGATGAAAACAAAACTATGTGGTGTGTTGTGGCTATCTCAATCCCAGATCTTGCTACAGCCTCTGTGTTTGTTTGTGTTTTCTGGACATGCTCTATGGACTTTCCGGTTTTGAATGCATTTTAGCATGTAAGTTTTTGTTTTTAGCTGCGAAACGCTAATTGGTTCCACCTGGAGTCAAATCCTCCACACATTCGAGTTTTCTAGGAAGAAAGCTTCAGAAACCTGAGAAAACATGATATTTGTATTTCTAAACATGACATGGGATACATTTGCTGAACAGAATGATTGTGTTTTTCTCCAAAACCACTTTCACGGTGATTTTTGGTTAAATTTCACCGGGATACTACAACATTTTGTCCAGATACTCTGGATGAAAAGAAAACTATCTGGTGTGTTGTGGCTATCTCAATCCCAGATCTTGCTGCAGCCTCTGTGTGTGTTTGTGTTTTCTGGACATTCTCTATGGACTTTACGGTTTTGAATGCATTTTAGCAGGACCCTTTTTGTTTTCTACCTGGCAAATGCTAATTGGTTCCACCTGGAGTCAAATCCTCCACACATTCGAGTTTTCTAGGAAGAAAGCTCCAGAAACCTGAGAAAACATGATATTTGTATTTGTAATCATGACATTGGATTCATTTTCTGAACAGAAAGATTGTGCTTTTCTCCAAAACCACTCTCACGGTGATTTTATGGTTACATTTCACCCAGGTACTGCAACATTTTGTCCAGATTCTCTGGATGAAAAGAAAACTATCTAGTGTGTTGTGGCTATCTCAATCCCAGATCTTGCTACAGCCTCTGTGTGTGTTTGTGTTTTCTGGACATTCTCTATGGACTTTACGGTTTTGAATGCATTTTAGCAGGACCCTTTTTGTTTTCTACCTGGCAAATGCTAATTGGTTCCACCTGGAGTCAAATCCTCCACACACTCGAGTTTTCTAGGAAGAAAGCTTCAGAAACCTGAGAAAACATGATATTTCTTTCTGTAAACATGACATTGGATGCATTTGCCGAACAGGAAGACTGTGCTTTTCTCCAAAACCACTTTCACGGTGATTTTTGGTTAAATTTCACCTGAAATCCACAACAATTTGTCCAGATACTCCTGAATGAAAACAAAACTATCTGGTGTGTTGTGGCTATCTCAATCTCAGATCTTGCTACAGCCTCTGTGTGTGTTTCTGTTTTCTGGACATTCTCTATGGGCTTTACCGTTTTGAATGCATTTTAGCCTGTAAGTTTTTGTTTTCAGCTGGCAAACGCTAATTTGTTCTACCTGGAGTCAAATCCTCCACACATTCGAGTTTTCTAGGAAGAAAGCTTCAGAATCCTGAGAAAACATGCTATTTGTATTTGTAAACATGACATTGGATGCATTTGCCGAACAGGAAGATTGTGCTTTTCTCCAAAACCACTTTCACGGTGATTTTTGGTTAAATTTCACCCGAAATCCACAACAATTTGTCCAGATACTCCTGGATGACAACAAAACTATCTGGTGTGTTGTGGCTATCTCATTCCCAGATCTTGCTACAGCCTCTGTGTTTGTTTGTGTTTTCTGGACATTCTCTATGGACTTTACGGTTTTGAATGCATTTTAGCTGTAGTTTTTGTTTTTACCTGCGAAAGGCTAATTGGTTCCACCTGGAGTCAAATCCTCCACACATTCGAGTTTTCTAGGAGGAAAGCTTCAGAAACCTGAGAAAACATGCTATTTCTGTAAACATGACATTGGATGCTTTTGCCGAACAGGAAGATTGTGCTTTTCTCCAAAACCACTTTCACGGTGATTTTTGGTTAAATTTCACCGGGATACTACAACATTTTGTCCAGATTCTCTGGATGAAAAGAAAACTATCTGGTGTGTTGTGGCTATCTCAATCCCAGATCTTGCTGCAGCCTCTGTGTGTGTTTGTGTTTTCTGGACATTCTCTATGGACTTTACGGTTTTGAATGCATTTTAGCATGTAAGTTTTTGTTTTTAGCTGCGAAACGCTAATTGGTTCCACCTGGAGTCAAATCCTCCACACATTCGAGTTTTCTAGGAAGAAAGCTCCAGAAACCTGAGAAAACATGATATTTGTATTTGTAATCATGACATTGGATTCATTTGCTGAACAGAAAGATTGTGCTTTTCTCCAAAACTACTCTCACGGTGATTTTATGGTTAAATATCACCCAGGTACTGCAACATTTTGTCCAGATTCTCTGGATGAAAAGAAAACTATCTAGTGTGTTGTGGCTATCTCAATCCCAGATCTTGCTACAGCCTCTGTGTTTGTTTGTGTTTTCTGGACATTCTCTATGGACTTTACGGTTTTGAATGCATTTTAGCAGGACCCTTTTTGTTTTCTACCTGGCAAATGCTAATTGGTTCCACCTGGAGTCAAATCCTCCACACATTCGAGTTTTCTAGGAAGAAAGCTTCAGAATCCTGAGAAAACATGCTATTTGTATTTGTAAACATGACATTGGATGCATTTGCCGAACAGGAAGATTGTGCTTTTCTCCAAAACCACTTTCACGGTGATTTTTGGTTAAATTTCACCTGAAATCCACAACAATTTGTCCAGATACTCCTGAATGAAAACAAAACTATCTGGTGTGTTGTGGCTATCTCAATCTCAGATCTTGCTGCAGCCTCTGTGTGTGTTTCTGTTTTCTGGACATTCTCTATGGGCTTTACGGTTTTGAATGCATTTTAGCCTGTAAGTTTTTGTTTTCAGCTGGCAAACGCTAATTAGTTCAACCTGGAGTCAAATCCTCCACACATTCGAGTTTTCTAGGAAGAAAGCTGCAGAATCCTGAGAAAACATGATATTTGTATTTGTAAACATGACATTGGATGCATTTGCTGAACAGAAAGATTGTGCTTTTCTCCAAAACCACTTTCACGGTGATTTTTGTTTAAATTTCACCCGAAATCCACAACAATTTGTCCAGATACTCCTGGATGACAACAAAACTATCTGGTGTGTTGTGGCTATCTCAATCCCAGATCTTGCTACAGCCTCTGTGTTTGTTTGTGTTTTCTGGACATTCTCTATGGACTTTACGGTTTTGAATGCATTTTAGCTGTAGTTTTTGTTTTTACCTGCGAAAGGCTAATTGGTTCCACCTGGAGTCAAATCCTCCACACATTCGAGTTTTCTAGGAAGAAAGCTTCAGAAACCTGAGAAAACATGATATTTCTGTAAACATGACATTGGATGCTTTTGCCGAACAGGAAGATTGTGCTTTTCTCCAAAACCACTTTCACGGTGATTTTTGGTTAAATTTCACCCGAAATCCACAACAATTTCTCCAGATACTCCTGGATGAAAACAAAAAACTATCTGGTGTGTTGTGGCTATCTCAATCCCAGATCTTGCTACAGCCTCTGTGTGTGTTTGTGTTTTCTGGACATTCTCTATGGACTTTAAGGTTTTTTTTTTTTATTTAATGAATATAAGTTTCCAAAGTACGAATAATGGATTACAATGGCTTCCCCCCCATACCTTCCCTCCCACCCACAACCCTCCCCTTTCCCGCTCCCTCTCCCCTTCCATTCACATCAAGATTCATTTTCGATTATCTTAATATACAGAAGATCAGCTTAGTATACATTAAGTAAGGATTTCAACAGTTTGTTCCCACACAGAAACATAAAGTGAAAAATAATAGATGATTTTTTTTTAATGATGATGAAATCAGATCAGACCTATTGTCATGTTTAATCCCAGTGAGAGTCAAGTTGGGAGTTGATAGTTTCTTTTTTTTTTTTTTTACAGAAG
Organism: Oryctolagus cuniculus; assembly: GCF_964237555.1. NCBI lineage: Eukaryota > Metazoa > Chordata > Mammalia > Lagomorpha > Leporidae > Oryctolagus > Oryctolagus cuniculus. The sequence goes on from NW_027208265.1 coordinate 229,749, forward strand.
ATCAGTTTAGTATGCATTAAGTAAAGATTTCAACAGTTTGCACCCCCATAGAAACACAAAGTGAAGTATATTGTTTGAGTACTCGTTATAGCATTAAATCTCAATGCACAGCACATTAAGGACAGAGATCCTACATGAGGAGTAAGTGCACAGTGACTCCTGTTGTTGACTTTACCAATTGACACTCCTGTCTATGGCATCAGTAATCTCCCTATGCTCCAGTCATGAGTTTCCAAGGCTATGGAAGCCCTCTGAGTTCTCCGATTCTTATCTTGTTTAGACAAGGTCATAGTCAAAGTGGAGGTTCTCTCCTCCCTTCAGAGAAAGGTACCTCCTTCTTTGAAGACCTGTTCTTTCCACTGAGATCTCACTCGCAGAGATCTTTTGCCAGAGTGTCTTGGCTTTCCATGCCTGAAATACTCTCATGGGCTTTTCAGCCAGATCCGAATGCCTTTAGGGCTTATTCTGAGGCCAGAGTGCTATTTAGGACATCTGCCATTCTATGAGTCTGCTGAGTATCTCACTTCCCATGTTGGATCACTCTCCCCTTTATTTATTCTATCGGTTAGTGTTAGCAGGTACTAGACTTGCTTATGTGCTCCCTTTCACTCTTAGTCCTTTCATTATGATCAATTGTGAACTGAAATTGATCACTTGGAATAGTGAGATGGCATTGGTACATGCCACCTTGATGGGATTAAATTGGAGTCCCCTGGTATGTTTCTAACTCTACCATTTGGGGCAAGTCAGCTTGAGCATGTCCCAAATTATACATCACTTCCCTCTCTTATTCCTACTCTTATGTTTAACAGGGATCACATTTCAGTTAAATTTCAACACTTAAGAATAACTGTGTATTAATTACAGAATTAAACCAGTCGTATTAAGTAGAACAGACAGAAAAACTACTAAGAGGGATAATGTATTAAGTTGTTCATTAACAGTCAGGGCTATGCTGATCAAGTCACCGTTTCCCATAGTGTCCATTCCACTTCAACAGGTTTTCTTTTTGGTGTTCAGTCAGTTGTCACCAATCAGGGAGAACATATGGTATTTGTCCCTTTGGGACTGGCTTATTTCACTCAGCATGATGTGTTCCAGATTCCTCCATTTTGTTGCAAATGACTGGATTTCGTTGTTTCTTACTGCGGTATAGTATTCTAAAGAGTACATATCCCATAATTTCTTTATCCAGTCTACCGTTGATGGGCATTTAGGTTGGTTCCAGGTCTTAGCTATTGTGAATTGAGCTGCAATAAACATTAGGCTGCAGACCGCTTTTTTGTTTGCCAATTTAAATTCCTTTGGGTAAATTCCAAGGAGTGGGATGGCTGGGTCGAACGGTAGGGTTCTCTTCAGGTTTCTGAGGAATCTCCAGACTGACTTCCATAGTGGCTTGACCAGTTTGCATTCCCACCAACAGTGGGTTAGTGTCCCTTTTTCCCCACATCCTCTCCAGCATCTGTTGTTGGTAGATTTCTGAATGTGAGCCATTCTGACCGGGGTGAGGTGGAACCTCAATGTGGTTTTGATTTCCATTTCCCTGATTGCTAATGACCTTGAACATTTTTTCATGTGCCTGTTGGCCATTTGGATTTCCTCTTTTGAAAAATGTCTATTGAGGTCCTTGGCCCATCTCTTAAGTGGGTTGTTGGTTTTGTTTTTGTGGAGTTTCTTGATCTCCTTGTAGATTCTGGTTATTAACCCTTTATCTGTTGCATAGTTTGCAAATATTTTTTCCCATTCTGTCGGTTGTCTCTTCACTCTCCTGACTGTTTCTTTTGCAGTACAGAAACTTCTCAATTTGATGCAATCCCAATAGTTAATTTTGGCTTTGACTGCCTGTGCCTCCCGGGTCTTTTCCAGAAACTCTTTGCCTGTGCCAATATCTTGAAGGGTTTCTCCAATGTTCTCTAGTAACTTGATGGTGTCAGGTCGTAGATTTAGGTCTTTAATCCATGTTGAGTGGATTTTTGTGTAAGGTGTAAGTTAGGGGTCTTGCTTCATGATTCTGCACGTGGAAATCCAGTTTTCCCAGCACCATTTATTGAATAGACTGTCCTTGCTCCAGGAATTAGTTTTAGATCCTTGATCGAATATAAGTTGGCTGTAGATGTTTGGGTTGATTTCTGGTATTTCAATTCTGTTCCATTGGTCTATCCATCTGTTTCTGTACCAGTACCATGCTGTTTTGATTACAACTGCCCTGTAGTATGTCCTGAAATCTGGTATTGTGATGCCTCTGGCTTTGTTTTTGTTGTACAAGATTGCTTTAGCTATTCGAGGTCTCTTGTGCCTCCATATAAATTTCAGCACCAATTTTTCCAGATCTGAGAAGAAGGTCTTCGGTATCTTGATTGGTATTGCATTGAATTTATAAATTGCTTTTGGGAGAATGGACATTTTGATGATATTGATTCTTCCAATCCATGAGCATGGAAGATTTTTCCATTTCTTGGTATCCTCTTCTATTTCTTTCTTTAAGGTTTTGTAATTTTCATCGCAGAGATTTTAACGTCCTTGGTTAAGTTTATTCCAAGGTATTTGATTGTTTTTGTAGCTATTGTGAATGGGATTGATCTTAGAAGTTCTTCCTCAGCCATGGCATTGTCTGTGTATACAAAGGCTGTTGATTTTTGTGCATTGATTTTATACCCTGCTACTTTGCCAAACTCTTCTATGAGTTCCAATAGTCTCTTAGTAGAGTTCTTTGGGTCCCCTAAATAAAGAATCATGTCATCAGCAAAGAGGGATAGTTTGAGTTCTTCCTTCCCAATTGGTATCCCTTTAATTTCTTTTTCTTGCCTAATAGCTCTGGCTAGAACCTCCAGAAATATATTGAATAGCAGTGGTGAGAGTGGACATCCCTGTCTGGTCCCAGATCTCAGTGGAAATGCTTCCAACTTTTCCCCATTCAATAGGATGTTGGCTGTGGGTTTTTCATAGATTGCTTTGATTGTATTGAGGAATGTTCCTTCCAAACCCAGTTTGCTTAGAGTTTTCATCATGAACGGGTGTTGTATTTTATCAAATGCTTTCTCGGCATCTATTGAGATAATCATATGGTTTTCCTTCTGCAGTCTGTTAATGTGGTGTATCACATTGATTGTCTTGCGCACATTAAACCATCCCTGCATACCAGGGATAAATCCCACTTGGTCTGGGTGGATGATCTTTCTGATGTGTTGTTGCATTCTATTGGCGAGAATTTTATTGAGGATTTTTGCATCTATGTTCATCAGGGATATTGGTCTGTAATTCTCTTTCAGTGCTGCATCTTTTTCTGGCTTAGGAATTAAGGTGATGCTGGCTTCATAGAAAGAATTTCGGAGGATTCCCTCTTCTTCGATTGTTCTGAATAGTTTGAGAAGAATTGGAGTTAGTTCTTCTTTAAATGTCTGGTAGAATTCAGCAGTGAATCCATCTGCTCATGGGCTTTTCTTTGTTGGGAGGGCCTTTATTACTGTTTCAATTTCTGTCTCCGTTATGGGTCTGTTTAGGTTTTCGATGTCTTCCTGGTTCAATTTAGGTAGGTTGCATGTGTCCAGGAATCTGTCCATTTCTGATAGGTTTCCCTGTTTGCTGGCATACAAGTCCTTGTAGTAATTTCTGATGATTCTTTTTATTTCTGTGGTGTCTGTTGTTACATTTCCTTTTTCATCTCTGATTTTATTGATTTGGGTCTTTTCTCTTCTTTTTTTAGTTAGTTGGGCCAATGGGGTGTCAATTTTGTTTATTTTTTCAAAAAACCAGCTCCTCGTTTGGCTGATTTTTTGGAATGTTTTTCTTGATTCAATCCTGTTGATTTCTTCTCTGATTTTAATTATTTCTCTTCTCCTACTAGATTTGGGTCTGGTTTGCTGTAGGTTTTCTAGATCCTTGAGGTGAATTGAAAGCTCATCTATTTGGTGCCTTTCCAATGTCTTGATGTAGGCACCTATTGATATAAACTTTCCTCTTAACACTGCTTTTGCTGCGTCCCATAAGTTTTGGTATGTTGTGCTGTTATCCTCATTTACTTCCAGAAAGTTTTTGATTTCTCTTTTGATTTCTTCTATGACCCATTGTTCATTCAGGAGCATGTTGTTCAATCTCCATGTGTTTGCATATGCTCTAGGGATTCCTGAGTTGTTCATTTCCAACTTCATTCCTTTATGGTCTGAGAAGCTGCATGGTATGATTCTAATTCTTTTGAATTTGCTGAGACTTGCTTTATGGCCTAGTATGTGGTCAATCCTAGAGAAGCTTCCATGTACTGCTGAGAAGAATGTAAAATCTTTAGCTGTAGGATTGAAAGTTCTGTATATATCTGTTAGATCCATTTGGGCTATAGTGTCATTTAAATCTACTGTATCCTTGTTGATCTTCTGTCCGGCTGATCTGTCTATTTCTGAGAGTGGAGTATTGAAGTCCCCCAGTACTATTGTATTGGGGTCTAAGTCTCCCTTTAAGTCCGTTAACAAATCTTTTAGATAAACCGGTGCCCTGTAGTTAGGTGCATATACATTGATAATTGTTATATCTTCCTGTTGAATTGATCCCTTAATCATTATATAGTGCCCCTCTTTGTCTCTCTTAACAGTTTTTGTAGTAAAGTTTATGTTGTCCGATATTAAGATGGCTACGCCCACTCTTTTTTCATTTCTGTTGGCATGGTATATCTTTTTCCAGCCTTTCACTTTCAGTCTTTATGGATCTTTGTTGGAAAGATGTGTTTCTTGTAAGCAGCAAATAGATGGGTTTTGTTCCTTAACCCAATCAGCCAAACGGTGTCTTTTAACTGGACAGTTCAGGCCATTCACGTTCAATGTGACTAATGATAAGTGGTAACTTTGCCCTGCCATTTGCCACAGATAAGTTCTAATATATGCTTTGAATTCCCTGTGATCTTTTGCTGTGAGGTTTCCTTCCTTTACCTTCTTTCATATTGATGACCGTGTTTCTGTGTTTCTGTGTGTAACACATCTTTAAGCATCTTTTGCAGGGCTGGACGAGTGGCAACAAATTCTTTCAATTTCTGTTTGCTATGAAAAGTCTTTATTTCACCTTCATTCACAAATGATAGCTTTGCAGGATATAATATTCTGGGCTGGCAGTTGTTCTCTCTTAGTACCTGGGCTATATCTCGCCATTCCCTCCTAGCTTGTAGAGTTTCTGATGAGAAGTCAGCTGTGAGTCTGATTGGAGATCCTCTGAGAGTAATCTGACGTTTCTCTCTTGCACATTTTAGGATCTTTTCTTCATGTTTCACTGTGGAGAGTTTGATTACAACGTGTCGTGGTGAGGATCTCTTTTGGTCATGTTTATTAGGGGTTCTGTGAGCTTCCTGTACTAGGATTTCTCTGTCCTTCTCCAAACCTGGGAAATTTTCTGCTAATATCTCACTAAAAAGGCCTTCTAATCCTTTCTCCCTCTCTATGCCTTCAGGAACTCCTAGAACCCGAATGTTGGGTTTTTTAATAGTATCCTGAAGATTCCCGACAATATGTTTTAGATTTCTTATTTCCTCGTCTTTTCTTTGGTCTGACTGTATCCTTTCCTGTTCTCTGTCTTCTAAGTCCGATATTCTCTCTTCTGCTTCTCCCATTCTGTTTGTAAGGCTCTCTATTGTGTTTTTCATTTGATCTATTGAATTCTTCACTTCAGTCACTATCCCAGTTTCCTGTTGTACTAGTTGTTTCGTTTCATTTGGATTCCTCCTTAATATTTCATTTTCACGAGAGAGATTTTCTATCTTGTCCATTAAGGATTTCTGTAGTTCAAGAATTTGTTTTTGAGAACTTCTTAATGTTCTTATCAATTTTTTGAGATCTGCTTCTTGCATTTCTTCTATGTCATCATCCTCATAATCTTGAATTGGGGTGTCTTTTTCATTTGAGGGCGTCATGGTGACTTCCTTGTTTTTATTACCTTGGTTTTTGCGTTTGTTATTTGTCATATTGGAGATATTTGGTTTCTTCACTGTGGTGCTTTTTCTTGTTATACTATGACTCTAGATTAAGTGGACTATCTGTTTTTGATGGAGCCTTAGGGCTTGAGATGGGTGTGGCCTGAGAGCTCTGTTTGGTGTGCCAAAGGTGACACTCCCAGGTTGGGCGTGGTAAACCTTTCTCTCTCTCTCTCTCTTTTTTTTTTTTTTTTTGATTCAAAAGGGAAGTTATTCTGCACAGCTGAATGAAGTTGGAGGTAGTTAGCAGGCAAATGATATACCCACAGGAGCCAGAGATCGGATGCTCTTTCCCAAGGACCACACAGGGAATCTGTTCGGCCCTCGGAGTAGGCTCAAATTCTCCTTCAGTCTCCCACTGGGTTGCCAAAGTTACGGAATTGTAGCGTCTCTGGAGAGTGCTCACGTGAATTCCGTGAGTTCTCTCCCCCACCGTCTCTTTTTTCACAGTCTCAGTTCAGTAGCACCACAAATTTATTAGGTCCTAATCTCCTGTTAATTCACCCCGCCCAGAGTCAGGTTTTTCTGCTAGGCTCAGGGCCGGTGCAGACCTGAGGTCGCTCTGCTTATGACGTATGTCCAAGATGGCGCCTGCTCTTTGTCTTGCTCACCCTTGAGAGGTGAGCGGAGAGAGAGAAACCCGTGTCCGTACCAGTCACCTTTTTTTTTTCCCTTCTCTCTCTCTTCCAGTTAGCTTGGTGAAGTCCCCCCCCGGGGGTCGTTCCCTCTAGTCTCCTCTCTCCGCTTGCCTGCCGGTGTCTCGGGTTATTGAGGTTCGGCTCACCTCGCGTTCCAGCGCTGGTGTGTTGAGTCTGCCGCTGGTGTCCCGAACTGTGGGCTCCCACGCTCTCCACGCAGGTCTGCTCTCCTTCCAGAGCTGATGTGTGGACACGGAGCCCTGGACGTCCCAAGTCTCCCCGCTGTTGCACTCCCCTTTGAGCACTTCGACTTTAAGGTTTTGAATGCATTTTAGCATGACCCTTTTTGTTTTCTGCTGGTAAACGCTAATTGGTTCCACCTGGAGTCAAATAATCCACACATTCGAGTTTTCTAGGAAGAAAGCTTCAGAAACCTGAGAAAACATGATATTTCTTACTGTAAACATGACATTGGATGCATTTGCCGAACTGGAAGATTTTGCTTTTCTCCAAAACCACTTTCACGGTGATTTTTGGTTAAATTTCACCCGAAATCCACAACAATTTGTCCAGATACTCCCGGATGAAAACAAAACTGTCTGGTGTGTTGTGGCTATCTCAATCCCAGATCTTGCTACAGCCTCTGTGTTTGTTTTTGTTTTCTGGACATTCGCTATGGACTTTACAGTTTTGAATGCATTTTAGCATGTAAGTTTTTGTTTTTAGCTGCGAAACGCTAATTGGTTCCACCTGGAGTCAAAGCCACCACACATTCGAGTTTTCTAGGAAGAAAGCTTCAGAAACCTGAGAAAACATGATATTTTTGTTTGTAAACATGACATTGGATGCATTTGCTAAACAGGAAGATTGTGCTTTTCTCCAAAACCACTTTCACGGTGATTTTTCGTTAAATTTCATCCGAAATGCACAACAATTTGTCCAGATACTCCTGGATGAAAACAAAACTATCTGGTGTGTTGTGGCTATCTCAATCCCAGATCTTGCTACAGCCTCTGTGTGTGTTTGTGTTTTCTGGACATTCTCTATGGACTTTATGGTTTTGAATGCATTTTAGCAGGACCGTTTTTGTTTTCTGCTGGCAAACGCTAATTGGTTCCACCTGGAGTCAAATCCTCCACACATTCGAGTTTTCTAGGGAGAAAGCTTCAGAAACCTGAGAAAACATGATATTTGTATTTGTAAACATGACATTGGATGCATTTGCCAAACAGGAAGATTGTGCTTTTCTCCAAAACCACTTTCACTGTGATTTTTGGTTAAAATTCACACAACATCCACAACATTTTGTCGAGATATCCTGGATGAAAACAAAACTATCTGGTGTGTTGTGGCTATCTCAATCCCAGATCTTGCTATAGCCTCTGTGTTTGTTTGTATTTTCTGGACATTCTGTATGGACTTTAAGGTTTTGAATGCATTTTAGCATGTAAGTTTTTGTTTTCAGTTGGCAAACGCTAATTGGTTCCACCTGGAGTCAAATCCTCCACATATTCGAGTTTTCTAGGAAGAAAGCTTCAGAAACCTGAGAAAACATGATATTTCTTTCTGCAAACATGACATTAGATTCATTTGCTGAACAGAAAGATTGTGATTTTCTCCAAAACCACTTTCACGGTGATTTTTGGTTAAATTTCACCCGAAATCCACAACAATTTGTCCAGATACTCCTGGATGAAAACAAAACTATCTGGTGTGTTGTGGCTATCTCAATCCCAGATCTTGCTACAGCCTCTATGTTTGTTTGTGTTTTCTGGACATTCTCTATGGACTTTACGGTTTTGAATGCATTTTAGCATGTAAGTTTTTGTTTTTAGCTGCGAAACCCTAATTGGTTCCACCTGGAGTCAAATCCTCCACACATTCGAGTTTTCTAGGAAGAAAGCTCCAGGAACCTGAGAAAACATGATATTTGTATTTGTAAACATGACATGGGAAACATTTGCTGAACAGAATTATTGTGCTTTTCCCAAAACCACTTTCACGGTGATTGTTGGTTAATTTTCACCGGGATACTACAACATTTTGTCCAGATTCTCTGGATGAAATGAAAACTATCTGGTGTGTTGTGGCTATCTCAATCCCAGATCTTGCTGCAACCTCTGGGTGTGTTTGTGTTTTCTGGACATTCTCTATGGACTTTACGGTTTTGAATGCATTTTAGCTTGTAAGTTTTTGTTTTTAGCTGGCAAACGCTAATTGGTTCCACCTGGAGTCAAAGCCACCACACATTCGAGTTTTCTAGGAAGAAAGCTCCAGAAACCTGAGAAAACATGATATTTGTATTTGTAATCATGACATTGGATTCATTTGCTGAACAGGAAGATTGTGCTTTTCTCCAAAACCACTTTCACGGTGATTTTTTTGGTTAAATTTCACCCAGATACTACAACATTTTGTCCAGATCCTCTGGATGAAAAGAAAACTATCTGGTGTGTTGTGCTTCTCTCAATCCCAGATCTTGCTATAGACTCTGTGTGTGTTTGTGTTTTCTGGACATTCTCTATGGACTTTAAGGTTTTGAATGCATTTTAGCAGGACCCTTTTTGTTTTCTACCTGGCAAATGCTAATTGGTTCCACCTGGAGTCAAATCCTCCACACATTCGAGTTTTCTAGGAAGAAAGCTTCAGAAACCTGAGAAAACATGATATTTGTATTTGTAAACATGACATTGCATGCATTTGCCGAACAGGAAGATTGTGCTTTTCTCCAAAACCACTTTCACGGTGATTTTTGGTTAAATTTCACCCGAAATCCACAACAATTTCTCCAGATACTCCTGGATGAAAACAAAACTATCTGGTGTGTTGTGGCTATCTCAATCCCAGATCTTCCTGCAGCCTCTGTGTGTGTTTGTGTTTTCTGGACATTCTCTATGGGCTTTACAGTTTTGAATGCATTTCAGCATGTAAGTTTTGTTTTCAGCTCGCAAATGCTAATTGGTTCCACCTGGAGTCAAATCCTCCACACACTCGAGTTTTCTAGGAAGAAAGCTTCAGAAATCTGAGAAAACATGATATTTCTTTCTGTAAACATGACATTGGATGCATTTCCTGAATAGGAAGATTGTGCTTTTCTCCAAAATCACTTTCACGGTGATTTTCGGTTAAATTTCACCTGAAATCCACATCAATTTGTCCAGATACTCCTGGATGAAAACAAAACTATCTGGTGTGTTGTGGCTATTTCAATCCCAGATCTAGCTACACCCTCTGTGTGTGTTTGTGTTTTCTGGACATTCTCTATGGACTTTATGGTTTTGAATTCATTTTAGCATGTAAGTTTTTGTTCTCAGCTGGCAAACGCCAATTGTTTCCACCTGCAGTCAAATCCTCCACACATTCGAGTTTTCTAGGAAGAAAGCTTCAGAAACCTGAGAAAACATGATATTTGTATTTGTAAACATGACATTGCATGCATTTGCCGAACAGGAAGATTGTGCTTTTCTCCAAAACCACTTTCACGGTGATTTTTGGTAAAATTTCACCTGAAATCCACAACAATTTTTCCATATACTACTAGATGAAAACAAAACTCTCTGGTGTGTTGTGGCTATCTCAATCCCAGACCTTACTACAGCCTCTGTGTGTGTTTGTGTTTTCTGGACATTCTCTATGGACTTTACGGTTTTGAATGCATTTTAGCATGTAAGTTTTGTTTTCAGCTGGCAAACACTAATTGGTTCCACCTGGAGTCAAATCCTCCACACATTCGAGTTTTCTAGGAAGAAAGCTCCAGAAACCTGAGAAAACATGATATTTGTATTTGTAAACATGACATTGGATGCATTTGCCGACAGGAAGATTGTGCTTTTCTGCAATACCTCTTTCACGGTGATTTTTTGGTTAAATTTCACCCGAAATCCACAACATTTTGTCCAGATACTCTGGATGAAAACAAAACCATCTAGTGTGTTGTGACTATCTCAATCCCATATCTTGCTACAGCCTCTGTGTGTGTTTGTGTTTTCTGGACATGCTCTATGGACTTTACGGTTTTGAATGCATTATAGCATGTAAGTTTTTGATTTCAGCTGGCAAACGCTAGTTGGTTATACCTGGAGTCAAATCCTCCACACATTGGAGTTTTCTTGGAAGAAACCTTCAGAAACCTGAGAAAACATGATATTTGTATTTCTAAACATGACATTGCATGCATTTGCCGAACAGGAAGATTGTGCTGTTCTCCAAAACCACTTTCACGGTGATTTTTGGTTAAATTTCACTTCAAAACTACAACAATTTGTCCAGATACTCTGGATGAAAACAAAACTATCTGGTGTGTTGTGGCTATCTCAATCCCAGATCTTGCTATAGCCTCTGTGTGTGTTTGTGTTTTCTGGACATTCTCTATGGACTTTACGGTTTCGAATGCATTTTAGCATGTAAGTTTTTGTTTTCAGCTGGCAAACTCTAATTGGTTCCACCTGGAGTCAAATCCTCCACACATTCGAGTTTTCTAGGAAGAAAGCTCCAGAAACCTGAGAAAACATGATATTTGTATTTGTAATCATGACATTGGATTCATTTGCCGAACAGGAAGATTGTGCTTTTCTCCAAAACCACTTTCACGGTGATTTTTTTGGTTAAATTTCACCCAGATACTACAACATTTTGTCCAGATCCTCTGGATGAAAAGAAAACTATCTGGTGTGTTGTGCTTCTCTCAATCCCAGATCTTGCTATAGACTCTGTGTGTGTTTGTGTTTTCTGGACATTCTCTATGGACTTTAAGGTTTTGAATGCATTTTAGCAGGACCCTTTTTGTTTTCTACCTGGCAAATGCTAATTGGTTCCACCTGGAGTCAAATCCTCCACACATTCGAGTTTTCTAGGAAGAAAGCTTCAGAAACCTGAGAAAACATGATATTTGTATTTGTAAACATGACATTGCATGCATTTGCCGAACAGGAAGATTGTGCTTTTCTCCAAAACCACTTTCACGGTGATTTTTGGTTAAATTTCACCCGAAATCCACAACAATTTCTCCAGATACTCCTGGATGAAAACAAAACTATCTGGTGTGTTGTGGCTATCTCAATCCCAGATCTTCCTGCAGCCTCTGTGTGTGTTTGTGTTTTCTGGACATTCTCTATGGGCTTTACAGTTTTGAATGCATTTCAGCATGTAAGTTTTGTTTTCAGCTCGCAAATGCTAATTGGTTCCACCTGGAGTCAAATCCTCCACACACTCGAGTTTTCTAGGAAGAAAGCTTCAGAAATCTGAGAAAACATGATATTTCTTTCTGTAAACATGACATTGGATGCATTTCCTGAATAGGAAGATTGTGCTTTTCTCCAAAATCACTTTCACGGTGATTTTCGGTTAAATTTCACCTGAAATCCACATCAATTTGTCCAGATACTCCTGGATGAAAACAAAACTATCTGGTGTGTTGTGGCTATTTCAATCCCAGATCTAGCTACACCCTCTGTGTGTGTTTGTGTTTTCTGGACATTCTCTATGGACTTTATGGTTTTGAATTCATTTTAGCATGTAAGTTTTTGTTCTCAGCTGGCAAACGCCAATTGTTTCCACCTGCAGTCAAATCCTCCACACATTCGAGTTTTCTAGGAAGAAAGCTTCAGAAACCTGAGAAAACATGATATTTGTATTTGTAAACATGACATTGCATGCATTTGCCGAACAGGAAGATTGTGCTTTTCTCCAAAACCACTTTCACGGTGATTTTTGGTTAAATTTCACCTGAAATCCACAACAATTTTTCCATATACTACTAGATGAAAACAAAACTCTCTGGTGTGTTGTGGCTATCTCAATCCCAGACCTTACTACAGCCTCTGTGTGTGTTTGTGTTTTCTGGACATTCTCTATGGACTTTACGGTTTTGAATGCATTTTAGCATGTAAGTTTTGTTTTCAGCTGGCAAACACTAATTGGTTCCACCTGGAGTCAAATCCTCCACACATTCGAGTTTTCTAGGAAGAAAGCTCCAGAAACCTGAGAAAACATGATATTTGTATTTGTAAACATGACATTGGATGCATTTGCCGACAGGAAGATTGTGCTTTTCTGCAATACCTCTTTCACGGTGATTTTTGGTTAAATTTCACCCGAAATCCACAACATTTTGTCCAGATACTCTGGATGAAAACAAAACCATCTAGTGTGTTGTGACTATCTCAATCCCATATCTTGCTACAGCCTCTGTGTGTGTTTGTGTTTTCTGGACATGCTCTATGGACTTTACGGTTTTGAATGCATTATAGCATGTAAGTTTTTGATTTCAGCTGGCAAACGCTAGTTGGTTATACCTGGAGTCAAATCCTCCACACATTGGAGTTTTCTTGGAAGAAACCTTCAGAAACCTGAGAAAACATGATATTTGTATTTCTAAACATGACATTGCATGCATTTGCCGAACAGGAAGATTGTGCTGTTCTCCAAAACCACTTTCACGGTGATTTTTGGTTAAATTTCACTTCAAAACTACAACAATTTGTCCAGATACTCTGGATGAAAACAAAACTATCTGGTGTGTTGTGGCTATCTCAATCCCAGATCTTGCTATAGCCTCTGTGTGTGTTTGTGTTTTCTGGACATTCTCTATGGACTTTACGGTTTCGAATGCATTTTAGCATGTAAGTTTTTGTTTTCAGCTGGCAAACTCTAATTGGTTCCACCTGGAGTCAAATCCTCCACACATTCGAGTTTTCTAGGAAGAAAGCTTCAGAAACCTGAGAAAACATGATATTTGTATTTGTAAACATGACATTGGATGCATTTGCCGAACAGGAAGATTGTGCTTTTCTCCAAAACCACTTTCACGGTGATTTTTGGTTAAATTTCACCCGAAATCAACAACATTTTGTCCAGATACTCCTGGATGAAAAAAAAACTATCTGGTGTGTTGTGGCTATTTCAATCCCAAATCTTGCTACAGCCTCTGTGTGTGTTTGTGTTTTCTGGACATTCTCTATGGACTTTAAGGTTTTGAATGCATTTTAGCATGTAAGTTTTGTTTTCAGCTGGCAAACTCTAATTGGTTCCACCTGGAGTCAAATCCTCGACACATTCGAGTTTTCTAGGAAGAAAGCTCCAGGAACCTGAGAAAACATGATATTTGTATTTGTAAACATGACATGGGAAACATTTGCTGAACAGAATTATTGTGCTTTTCCCAAAACCACTTTCACGGTGATTGTTGGTTAAATTTCACCGGGATACTACAACATTTTGTCCAGATCCTCTGGATGAAAAGAAAACTATCTGGTGTGTTGTGCTTCTCTCAATCCCAGATCTTGCTACAGACTCTGTGTGTGTTTGTGTTTTCTGGACATTCTCTATGGACTTTAAGGTTTTGAATGCATTTTAGCAGGACCCTTTTTGTTTTCTACCTGGCAAATGCTAATTGGTTCCACCTGGAGTCAAATCCTCCACACATTCGAGTTTTCTAGGAAGAAAGCTTCAGAAACCTGAGAAAACATGATATTTGTATTTGTAAACATGACATTGGATGCATTTGCCGAACAGGAAGATTGTGCTTTTCTCCAAAACCACTTTCACGGTGATTTTTGGTTAAATTTCACCCGAAATCCACAACAATTTGTCCAGATACTCCTGGATGAAATCAAAACTATTTGGTGTGTTGTGGCTATCTCAATCCCAGATCTTGCTACAGCCTCTGTGTGTGTTTGTGTTTTCTGGATATTCTCTATGGACTTTACGGTTTTGAATGCATTTCAGCATGTAAGTTTTGTTTTCAGCTCGCAAATGCTAATTGGTTCCACCTGGAGTCAAATCCTCCACACACTCGAGTTTTCTAGGAAGAAAGCTTCAGAAACCTGAGAAAACATGATATTTGTATTTGTAAACATGACATTGGATGCATTTGCCGAACAGGAAGATTGTGCTTTTCTCCAAAACAACTTTCACGGTGATTTTTCGTTAAATTTCAGCTGAAATCCACAACAATTTGTCCAGATACTCCTATGAAAACAAAACTATATGGTATATTGTGGCTATCTCAATCCCAGATCTTGCTACAGCCTCTGTGTGTGTTTGTGCTTTCTGGACATTCTCTATGGACTTTTCGGTTTTGAATGCATTTTAGCATGTAAGTTTTTGTTTTCAGCTGGCAAACGCTAATTGGTTCCACCTGGAGTCAAATCCTCCACACATTCGAGTTTACTAGGAAGAAAGCTCCAGAAACCTGAGAAAACATGATATTTGTATTTGTAAACATGACATTGGATGCATTTGCTGAACAGAAAGCTTGTGCTTTTATCCAAAACCACTTTCACGTTGATTTTTGGTTAAATTTCAACCAAAATCCACAACAATTTGTCCAGATACTCCTGGATGAAAACAAAACTATCTGTTGATTTGTAGCTATCTCAATCCCAGATCTTGCTACAGCCTCTGTGTGTGTTTGTGTTTTCTGGACATTCTCTATGGACTTTACGGTTTTGAATGCATTTTAGCATGTAAGTTTTTGTTTTTAGCTGCGAAACCCTAATTGGTTCCACCTGGAGTCAAATCCTCCACACATTCGAGTTTTCTAGGAGGAAAGCTCCAGAAACCTGAGAAAACATGATATTTGTATTTGTAATCATGACATTGGATTCATTTGCCGAACAGGAAGATTGTGCTTTTCTCCAAAACCACTTTCACGGTGATTTTTGGTTAAATTTCAACGGGATACTACAACATTTTGTCCAGTTTCTCTGGATGAAAAGAAAACTATCTGGTGTGTTGTGGCTATCTCAATCGCAGATCTTGCTGCAGCCTCTGTGTGTGTTTGTGTTTTCTGGACATTCTCTATGGACTTTACGGTTTTGAATGCATTTTAGCATGTAAGTTTTTGTTTTTAGCTGCGAAACCCTAATTGGTTCCACCTGGAGTCAAATCCTCCACACATTCGAGTTTTCTATGAAGAAAGCTCCAGGAACCTGAGAAAACATGATATTTGTATTTGTAAACATGACATGGGAAACATTTGCTGAACAGAATTATTGTGCTTTTCCCAAAACCACTTTCACGGTGATTGTTGGTTAAATTTCACCGGGATACTACAACATTTTGTCCAGATTCTCTGGATGAAATGAAAACTATCTGGTGTGTTGTGGCTATCTCAATCCCAAATCTTGCTGCAACCTCTGGGTGTGTTTGTGTTTTCTGGACATTCTCTATGGACTTTACGGTTTTGAATGCATTTTAGCTTGTAAGTTTTTGTTTTTAGCTGGCAAACGCTAATTGGTTCCACCTGGAGTCAAATCCTCCACACATTCGAGTTTTCTAGGAAGAAAGCTCCAGAAACCTGAGAAAACATGATATTTGTATTTGTAATCATGACATTGGATTCATTTGCTGAACAGGAAGATTGTGCTTTTCTCCAAAACCACTTTCACGGTGATTTTTTTGGTTAAATTTCACCCAGATACTACAACATTTTGTCCAGATCCTCTGGATGAAAAGAAAACTATCTGGTGTGTTGTGCTTCTCTCAATCCCAGATCTTGCTATAGACTCTGTGTGTGTTTGTGTTTTCTGGACATTCTCTATGGACTTTAAGGTTTTGAATGCATTTTAGCAGGACCCTTTTTGTTTTCTACCTGGCAAATGCTAATTGGTTCCACCTGGAGTCAAATCCTCCACACATTCGAGTTTTCTAGGAAGAAAGCTTCAGAAACCTGAGAAAACATGATATTTGTATTTGTAAACATCACATTGGATGCATTTGCCGAACAGGAAGATTGTGCTTTTCTCCAAAACCACTTTCACGGTGATTTTTGGTTAAATTTCACCCGAAATCCACAACAATTTGTCCAGATACTCCTGGATGAAAACAAAACTATTTGGTGTGTTGTGGCTATCTCAATCCCAGATCTTGCGACAGCCTCTGTGTGTGTTTGTGTTTTCTGGATATTCTCTATGGACTTTACGGTTTTGAATGCATTTCAGCATGTAAGTTTTGTTTTCAGCTCGCAAATGCTAATTGGTTCCACCTGGAATCAAATCCTCCACACACTCGAGTTTTCTAGGAAGAAAGCTTCAGAAACCTGAGAAAACATGATATTTGTATTTGTAAACATGACATTGGATGCATTTGCCGAACAGGAAGATTGTGCTTTTCTCCAAAACCACTTTCACGGTGATTTTTCGTTAAATTTCAGCTGAAATCCACAACAATTTGTCCAGATACTCCTATGAAAACAAAACTATATGGTATATTGTGGCTATCTCAATCCCAGATCTTGCTACAGCCTCTGTGTGTGTTTGTGCTTTCTGGACATTCTCTATGGACTTTTCGGTTTTGAATGCATTTTAGCATGTAAGTTTTTGTTTTCAGCTGGCAAACGCTAATTGGTTCCACCTGGAGTCAAATCCTCCACACATTCGAGTTTTCTAGGAAGAAAGCTTCAGAAACCTGAGAAAACATGATATTTGTATTTGTAAACATCACATTGGATGCATTTGCCGAACAGGAAGATTGTGCTTTTCTCCAAAACCACTTTCACGGTGATTTTTGGTTAAATTTCACCCGAAATCCACAACAATTTGTCCAGATACTCCTGGATGAAAACAAAACTATCTGGTGTGTTGTGGCTATCTCAATCCCAGATCTTCCTGCAGCCTCTGTGTGTGTTTGTGTTTTCTGGACATTCTCTATGGGCTTTACAGTTTTGAATGCATTTTAGCATGTAAGATTTGTTTTCAGCTTTCAAATGCTAATTGGTTCCACCTGGAGTCAAATCCTCCACACATTCGAGTTTTCTAGGAAGAAAGCTTCAGAAACCTGAGAAAACATGATATTTCTTTCTGTAAACATGACATTGGATGCATTTGCCGAACAGGAAGATTGTGCTTTTCTCCAAAACCACTTTCACGGTGATTTTTGGTTAAATTTCACCCAAAATCCACAACAATTTGTCCAGATACTCCTGGATGAAAACAAAATTATCTGGTGTGTTGTGGCTATCTCAATCCCAGATCTTCCTATAGCCTCTGTGTGTTTGTGTTTTCTGGACATTCTCTATGGACTTTAAGGTTTTTTTTTTTATTTAATGAATATAAGTTTCCAAAGTACGAATAATGGATTACAATGGCTTCCCCCCCATACCTTCCCTCCCACCCACAACCCTCCCCTTTCCCGCTCCCTCTCCCCTTCCATTCACATCAAGATTCATTTTCGATTATCTTAATATACAGAAGATCAGCTTAGTATACATTAAGTAAGGATTTCAACAGTTTGTTCCCACACAGAAACATAAAGTGAAAAATAATAGATGATTTTTTTTTAATGATGATGAAATCAGATCAGACCTATTGTCATGTTTAATCCCAGTGAGAGTCAAGTTGGGAGTTGATAGTTTCTTTTTTTTTTTTTTTACAGAAGATCAGTTTAGTATGCATTAAGTAAAGATTTCAACAGTTTGCACCCCCATAGAAACACAAAGTGAAGTATATTGTTTGAGTACTCGTTATAGCATTAAATCTCAATGCACAGCACATTAAGGACAGAGATCCTACATGAGGAGTAAGTGCACAGTGACTCCTGTTGTTGACTTTACCAATTGACACTCCTGTCTATGGCATCAGTAATCTCCCTATGCTCCAGTCATGAGTTTCCAAGGCTATGGAAGCCCTCTGAGTTCTCCGATTCTTATCTTGTTTAGACAAGGTCATAGTCAAAGTGGAGGTTCTCTCCTCCCTTCAGAGAAAGGTACCTCCTTCTTTGAAGACCTGTTCTTTCCACTGAGATCTCACTCGCAGAGATCTTTTGCCAGAGTGTCTTGGCTTTCCATGCCTGAAATACTCTCATGGGCTTTTCAGCCAGATCCGAATGCCTTTAGGGCTTATTCTGAGGCCAGAGTGCTATTTAGGACATCTGCCATTCTATGAGTCTGCTGAGTATCTCACTTCCCATGTTGGATCACTCTCCCCTTTATTTATTCTATCGGTTAGTGTTAGCAGGTACTAGACTTGCTTATGTGCTCCCTTTCACTCTTAGTCCTTTCATTATGATCAATTGTGAACTGAAATTGATCACTTGGAATAGTGAGATGGCATTGGTACATGCCACCTTGATGGGATTAAATTGGAGTCCCCTGGTATGTTTCTAACTCTACCATTTGGGGCAAGTCAGCTTGAGCATGTCCCAAATTATACATCACTTCCCTCTCTTATTCCTACTCTTATGTTTAACAGGGATCACATTTCAGTTAAATTTCAACACTTAAGAATAACTGTGTATTAATTACAGAATTAAACCAGTCGTATTAAGTAGAACAGACAGAAAAACTACTAAGAGGGATAATGTATTAAGTTGTTCATTAACAGTCAGGGCTATGCTGATCAAGTCACCGTTTCCCATAGTGTCCATTCCACTTCAACAGGTTTTCTTTTTGGTGTTCAGTCAGTTGTCACCAATCAGGGAGAACATATGGTATTTGTCCCTTTGGGACTGGCTTATTTCACTCAGCATGATGTGTTCCAGATTCCTCCATTTTGTTGCAAATGACTGGATTTCGTTGTTTCTTACTGCGGTATAGTATTCTAAAGAGTACATATCCCATAATTTCTTTATCCAGTCTACCGTTGATGGGCATTTAGGTTGGTTCCAGGTCTTAGCTATTGTGAATTGAGCTGCAATAAACATTAGGCTGCAGACCGCTTTTTTGTTTGCCAATTTAAATTCCTTTGGGTAAATTCCAAGGAGTGGGATGGCTGGGTCGAACGGTAGGGTTCTCTTCAGGTTTCTGAGGAATCTCCAGACTGACTTCCATAGTGGCTTGACCAGTTTGCATTCCCACCAACAGTGGGTTAGTGTCCCTTTTTCCCCACATCCTCTCCAGCATCTGTTGTTGGTAGATTTCTGAATGTGAGCCATTCTGACCGGGGTGAGGTGGAACCTCAATGTGGTTTTGATTTCCATTTCCCTGATTGCTAATGACCTTGAACATTTTTTCATGTGCCTGTTGGCCATTTGGATTTCCTCTTTTGAAAAATGTCTATTGAGGTCCTTGGCCCATCTCTTAAGTGGGTTGTTGGTTTTGTTTTTGTGGAGTTTCTTGATCTCCTTGTAGATTCTGGTTATTAACCCTTTATCTGTTGCATAGTTTGCAAATATTTTTTCCCATTCTGTCGGTTGTCTCTTCACTCTCCTGACTGTTTCTTTTGCAGTACAGAAACTTCTCAATTTGATGCAATCCCAATAGTTAATTTTGGCTTTGACTGCCTGTGCCTCCCGGGTCTTTTCCAGAAACTCTTTGCCTGTGCCAATATCTTGAAGGGTTTCTCCAATGTTCTCTAGTAACTTGATGGTGTCAGGTCGTAGATTTAGGTCTTTAATCCATGTTGAGTGGATTTTTGTGTAAGGTGTAAGTTAGGGGTCTTGCTTCATGATTCTGCACGTGGAAATCCAGTTTTCCCAGCACCATTTATTGAATAGACTGTCCTTGCTCCAGGAATTAGTTTTAGATCCTTGATCGAATATAAGTTGGCTGTAGATGTTTGGGTTGATTTCTGGTATTTCAATTCTGTTCCATTGGTCTATCCATCTGTTTCTGTACCAGTACCATGCTGTTTTGATTACAACTGCCCTGTAGTATGTCCTGAAATCTGGTATTGTGATGCCTCTGGCTTTGTTTTTGTTGTACAAGATTGCTTTAGCTATTCGAGGTCTCTTGTGCCTCCATATAAATTTCAGCACCAATTTTTCCAGATCTGAGAAGAAGGTCTTCGGTATCTTGATTGGTATTGCATTGAATTTATAAATTGCTTTTGGGAGAATGGACATTTTGATGATATTGATTCTTCCAATCCATGAGCATGGAAGATTTTTCCATTTCTTGGTATCCTCTTCTATTTCTTTCTTTAAGGTTTTGTAATTTTCATCGCAGAGATTTTAACGTCCTTGGTTAAGTTTATTCCAAGGTATTTGATTGTTTTTGTAGCTATTGTGAATGGGATTGATCTTAGAAGTTCTTCCTCAGCCATGGCATTGTCTGTGTATACAAAGGCTGTTGATTTTTGTGCATTGATTTTATACCCTGCTACTTTGCCAAACTCTTCTATGAGTTCCAATAGTCTCTTAGTAGAGTTCTTTGGGTCCCCTAAATAAAGAATCATGTCATCAGCAAAGAGGGATAGTTTGAGTTCTTCCTTCCCAATTGGTATCCCTTTAATTTCTTTTTCTTGCCTAATAGCTCTGGCTAGAACCTCCAGAAATATATTGAATAGCAGTGGTGAGAGTGGACATCCCTGTCTGGTCCCAGATCTCAGTGGAAATGCTTCCAACTTTTCCCCATTCAATAGGATGTTGGCTGTGGGTTTTTCATAGATTGCTTTGATTGTATTGAGGAATGTTCCTTCCAAACCCAGTTTGCTTAGAGTTTTCATCATGAACGGGTGTTGTATTTTATCAAATGCTTTCTCAGCATCTATTGAGATAATCATATGGTTTTTCTTCTGCAGTCTGTTAATGTGGTGTATCACATTGATTGTCTTGCGCACATTAAACCATCCCTGCATACCAGGGATAAATCCCACTTGGTCTGGGTGGATGATCTTTCTGATGTGTTGTTGCATTCTATTGGCGAGAATTTTATTGAGGATTTTTGCATCTATGTTCATCAGGGATATTGGTCTGTAAATCTCTTTCAGTGCTGCATCTTTTTCCGGCTTAGGAATTAAGGTGATGCTGGCTTCATAGAAAGAATTTCGGAGGATTCCCTCTTCTTCGATTGTTCTGAATAGTTTGAGAAGAATTGGAGTTAGTTCTTCTTTAAATGTCTGGTAGAATTCAGCAGTGAATCCATCTGCTCCTGGGCTTTTCTTTGTTGGGAGGGCCTTTATTACTGTTTCAATTTCTGTCTCCGTTATGGGTCTGTTTAGGTTTTCGATGTCTTCCTGGTTCAATTTAGGTAGGTTGCATGTGTCCAGGAATCTGTCCATTTCTGATAGGTTTCCCTGTTTGCTGGCATACAAGTCCTTGTAGTAATTTCTGATGATTCTTTTTATTTCTGTGGTGTCTGTTGTTACATTTCCTTTTTCATCTCTGATTTTATTGATTTGGGTCTTTTCTCTTCTTTTTTTAGTTAGTTGGGCCAATGGGGTGTCAATTTTGTTTATTTTTTCAAAAAACCAGCTCCTCGTTTGGCTGATTTTTTGGAATGTTTTTCTTGATTCAATCCTGTTGATTTCTTCTCTGATTTTAATTATTTCTCTTCTCCTACTAGATTTGGGTCTGGTTTGCTGTAGGTTTTCTAGATCCTTGAGGTGAATTGAAAGCTCATCTATTTGGTGCCTTTCCAATGTCTTGATGTAGGCACCTATTGATATAAACTTTCCTCTTAACACTGCTTTTGCTGCGTCCCATAAGTTTTGGTATGTTGTGCTGTTATCCTCATTTACTTCCAGAAAGTTTTTGATTTCTCTTTTGATTTCTTCTATGACCCATTGTTCATTCAGGAGCATGTTGTTCAATCTCCATGTGTTTGCATATGCTCTAGGGATTCCTGAGTTGTTCATTTCCAACTTCATTCCTTTATGGTCTGAGAAGCTGCATGGTATGATTCTAATTCTTTTGAATTTGCTGAGACTTGCTTTATGGCCTAGTATGTGGTCAATCCTAGAGAAGCTTCCATGTACTGCTGAGAAGAATGTAAAATCTTTAGCTGTAGGATTGAAAGTTCTGTATATATCTGTTAGATCCATTTGGGCTATAGTGTCATTTAAATCTACTGTATCCTTGTTGATCTTCTGTCCGGCTGATCTGTCTATTTCTGAGAGTGGAGTATTGAAGTCCCCCAGTACTATTGTATTGGGGTCTAAGTCTCCCTTTAAGTCCGTTAACAAATCTTTTAGATAAACCGGTGCCCTGTAGTTAGGTGCATATACATTGATAATTGTTATATCTTCCTGTTGAATTGATCCCTTAATCATTATATAGTGCCCCTCTTTGTCTCTCTTAACAGTTTTTGTAGTAAAGTTTATGTTGTCCGATATTAAGATGGCTACGCCCACTCTTTTTTCATTTCTGTTGGCATGGTATATCTTTTTCCAGCCTTTCACTTTCAGTCTTTATGGATCTTTGTTGGAAAGATGTGTTTCTTGTAAGCAGCAAATAGATGGGTTTTGTTCCTTAACCCAATCAGCCAAACGGTGTCTTTTAACTGGACAGTTCAGGCCATTCACGTTCAATGTGACTAATGATAAGTGGTAACTTTGCCCTGCCATTTGCCACAGATAAGTTCTAATATATGCTTTGAATTCCCTGTGATCTTTTGCTGTGAGGTTTCCTTCCTTTACCTTCTTTCATATTGATGACCGTGTTTCTGTGTTTCTGTGTGTAACACATCTTTAAGCATCTTTTGCAGGGCTGGACGAGTGGCAACAAATTCTTTCAATTTCTGTTTGCTATGAAAAGTCTTTATTTCACCTTCATTCACAAATGATAGCTTTGCAGGATATAATATTCTGGGCTGGCAGTTGTTCTCTCTTAGTACCTGGGCTATATCTCGCCATTCCCTCCTAGCTTGTAGAGTTTCTGATGAGAAGTCAGCTGTGAGTCTGATTGGAGATCCTCTGAGAGTAATCTGACGTTTCTCTCTTGCACATTTTAGGATCTTTTCTTTATGTTTCACTGTGGAGAGTTTGATTACAACGTGTCGTGGTGAGGATCTCTTTTGGTCATGTTTATTAGGGGTTCTGTGAGCTTCCTGTACTAGGATTTCTCTGTCCTTCTCCAAACCTGGGAAATTTTCTGCTAATATCTCACTAAAAAGGCCTTCTAATCCTTTCTCCCTCTCTATGCCTTCAGGAACTCCTAGAACCCGAATGTTGGGTTTTTTAATAGTATCCTGAAGATTCCCGACAATATGTTTTAGATTTCTTATTTCCTCGTCTTTTCTTTGGTCTGACTGTATCCTTTCCTGTTCTCTGTCTTCTAAGTCCGATATTCTCTCTTCTGCTTCTCCCATTCTGTTTGTAAGGCTCTCTATTGTGTTTTTCATTTGATCTATTGAATTCTTCACTTCAGTCACTATCCCAGTTTCCTGTTGTACTAGTTGTTTCGTTTCATTTGGATTCCTCCTTAATATTTCATTTTCACGAGAGAGATTTTCTATCTTGTCCATTAAGGATTTCTGTAGTTCAAGAATTTGTTTTTGAGAACTTCTTAATGTTCTTATCAATTTTTTGAGATCTGCTTCTTGCATTTCTTCTATGTCATCATCCTCATAATCTTGAATTGGGGTGTCTTTTTCATTTGAGGGCGTCATGGTGACTTCCTTGTTTTTATTACCTCGGTTTCTGCGTTTGTTATTTGTCATATTGGAGATATTTGGTTTCTTCACTGTGGTGCTTTTTCTTGTTATACTATGACTCTAGATTAAGTGGACTATCTGTTTTTGATGGAGCCTTAGGGCTTGAGATGGGTGTGGCCTGAGAGCTCTGTTTGGTGTGCCAAAGGTGACACTCCCAGGTTGGGCGTGGTAAACCTTTCTCTCTCTCTCTCTCTTTTTTTTTTTTTTGATTCAAAAGGGAAGTTATTCTGCACAGCTGAATGAAGTTGGAGGTAGTTAGCAGGCAAATGATATACCCACAGGAGCCAGAGATCGGATGCTCTTTCCCAAGGACCACACAGGGAATCTGTTCGGCCCTCGGAGTAGGCTCAAATTCTCCTTCAGTCTCCCACTGGGTTGCCAAAGTTACGGAATTGTAGCGTCTCTGGAGAGTGCTCACGTGAATTCCGTGAGTTCTCTCCCCCACCGTCTCTTTTTTCACAGTCTCAGTTCAGTAGCACCACAAATTTATTAGGTCCTAATCTCCTGTTAATTCACCCCGCCCAGAGTCAGGTTTTTCTGCTAGGCTCAGGGCCGGTGCAGACCTGAGGTCGCTCTGCTTATGACGTATGTCCAAGATGGCGCCTGCTCTTTGTCTTGCTCACCCTTGAGAGGTGAGCGGAGAGAGAGAAACCCGTGTCCGTACCAGTCACCTTTTTTTTTTCCCTTCTCTCTCTCTTCCAGTTAGCTTGGTGAAGTCCCCCCCCGGGGGTCGTTCCCTCTAGTCTCCTCTCTCCGCTTGCCTGCCGGTGTCTCGGGTTATTGAGGTTCGGCTCACCTCGCGTTCCAGCGCTGGTGTGTTGAGTCTGCCGCTGGTGTCCCGAACTGTGGGCTCCCACGCTCTCCACGCAGGTCTGCTCTCCTTCCAGAGCCGATGTGTGGACACGGAGCCCTGGACGTCCCAAGTCTCCCCGCTGTTGCACTCCCCTTTGAGCACTTCGACTTTAAGGTTTTGAATGCATTTTAGCATGACCCTTTTTGTTTTCTGCTGGTAAACGCTAATTGGTTCCACCTGGAGTCAAATAATCCACACATTCGAGTTTTCTAGGAAGAAAGCTTCAGAAACCTGAGAAAACATGATATTTCTTTCTGTAAACATGACATTGGATGCATTTGCCGAACTGGAAGATTTTGCTTTTCTCCAAAACCACTTTCACGGTGATTTTTGGTTAAATTTCAAACGAAATACACAACAATTTGTCCAGATACTCCCGGATGAAAACAAAACTATCTGGTGTGTTGTGGCTATCTCAATCCCAGATCTTGCTACAGCCTCTGTGTTTGTTTTTGTTTTCTGGACATTCTCTATGGACTTTACGGTTTTGAATGCATTTTAGCATGTAAGTTTTGTTTTCAGCTGGCAAAAACTAATTGGTTCCACCTGGAGTCAAATCCTCCACACATTCGAGTTTTCTAGGAAGAAAGCTCCAGAAACCTGAGAAAACATGATATTTCTTTCTGTAAACATGACATTGGATGCATTTGCTGAACAGGAAGATTGTGCTTTTCTGCAAAACCACTTTCACGGTGATTTTTGGTTAAATTTCACCCGAAATCCACAACATTTTGTCCAGATACTCCTGGATGAAAACAAAACCATCTAGTGTGTTGTGGCTATCTCAATCCCAGATCTTGCTACAGCCTCTGTGTGTGTTTGTGTTTTCTGGACATTCTCTATGGACTTTACGGTTTTGAATGCATTTTAGCATGTAAGATTTTGTTTTTAGCTGCGAAACCCTAATTGGTTCCACCTGGAGTCAAATCCTCCACACATTCGAGTTTTCTAGGAGGAAAGCTCCAGAAACCTGAGAAAACATGATATTTGTATTTGTAATCATGACATGGGAAACATTTGCTGAACAGAATTATTGTGCTTTTCCCAAAACCACTTTCACGGTGATTGTTGGTTAAATTTCACCGGGATACTACAACATTTTGTCCAGATTCTCTGGATGAAATGAAAACTATCTGGTGTGTTGTGGCTATCTCAATCCCAAATCTTGCTGCAACCTCTGGGTGTGTTTGTGTTTTCTGGACATTCTCTATGGACTTTACGGTTTTGAATGCATTTTAGCTTGTAAGTTTTTGTTTTTAGCTGGCAAACGCTAATTGGTTCCACCTGGAGTCAAATCCTCCACACATTCGAGTTTTCTAGGAAGAAAGCTCCAGAAACCTGAGAAAACATGATATTTGTATTTGTAATCATGACATTGGATTCATTTGCTGAACAGGAAGATTGTGCTTTTCTCCAAAACCACTTTCACGGTGATTTTTTTGGTTAAATTTCACCCAGATACTACAACATTTTGTCCAGATCCTCTGGATGAAAAGAAAACTATCTGGTGTGTTGTGCTTCTCTCAATCCCAGATCTTGCTATAGACTCTGTGTGTGTTTGTGTTTTCTGGACATTCTCTATGGACTTTAAGGTTTTGAATGCATTTTAGCAGGACCCTTTTTGTTTTCTACCTGGCAAATGCTAATTGGTTCCACCTGGAGTCAAATCCTCCACACATTCGAGTTTTCTAGGAAGAAAGCTTCAGAAACCTGAGAAAACATGATATTTGTATTTGTAAACATGACATTGGATGCATTTGCCGAACAGGAAGATTGTGCTTTTCTCCAAAACCACTTTCACGGTGATTTTTGGTTAAATTTCACCCGAAATACACAACAATTTGTCCAGATACTCCTGGATGAAAACAAAACTATTTGGTGTGTTGTGGCTATCTCAATCCCAGATCTTGCGACAGCCTCTGTGTGTGTTTGTGTTTTCTGGATATTCTCTATGGACTTTACGGTTTTGAATGCATTTCAGCATGTAAGTTTTGTTTTCAGCTCGCAAATGCTAATTGGTTCCACCTGGAATCAAATCCTCCACACACTCGAGTTTTCTAGGAAGAAAGCTTCAGAAACCTGAGAAAACATGATATTTGTATTTGTAAACATGACATTGGATGCATTTGCCGAACAGGAAGATTGTGCTTTTCTCCAAAACCACTTTCACGGTGATTTTTCGTTAAATTTCAGCTGAAATCCACAACAATTTGTCCAGATACTCCTATGAAAACAAAACTATATGGTATATTGTGGCTATCTCAATCCCAGATCTTGCTACAGCCTCTGTGTGTGTTTGTGCTTTCTGGACATTCTCTATGGACTTTACGGTTTTGAATGCATTTTAGCATGTAAGTTTTTGTTTTCAGCTGGCAAACGCTAATTGGTTCCACCTGGAGTCAAATCCTCCACACATTCGAGTTTACTAGGAAGAAAGCTCCAGAAACCTGAGAAAACATGATATTTGTATTTGTAAACATGACATTGGATGCATTTGCTGAACAGAAAGCTTGTGCTTTTATCCAAAACCACTTTCACGGTGATTTTTGGTTAAATTTCACCCGAAATCCACAACAATTTGTCCAGATACTCCTGGATGAAAACAAAACTATCTGTTGATTTGTAGCTATCTCAATCCCAGATCTTGCTACAGCCTCTGTGTGTGTTTGTGTTTTCTGGACATTCTCTATGGACTTTACGGTTTTGAATGCATTTTAGCATGTAAGATTTTGTTTTTAGCTGCGAAACCCTAATTGGTTCCACCTGGAGTCAAATCCTCCACACATTCGAGTTTTCTAGGAGGAAAGCTCCAGAAACCTGAGAAAACATGATATTTGTATTTGTAATCATGACATTGGATTCATTTGCCGAACAGGAAGATTGTGCTTTTCTCCAAAACCACTTTCACGGTGATTTTTGGTTAAATTTCAACGGGATACTACAACATTTTGTCCAGTTTCTCTGGATGAAAAGAAAACTATCTGGTGTGTTGTGGCTATCTCAATCCCAGATCTTGCTGCAGCCTCTGTGTGTGTTTGTGTTTTCTGGACATTCTCTATGGACTTTACGGTTTTGAATGCATTTTAGCATGTAAGTTTTTGTTTTCTGCTGGCAAACGCTAATTGGTTCCACCTGGAGTCAAATACTCCACACATTCGAGTTTTCTAGGAAGAAAGCTTCAGAAACCTGAGAAAACATGATATTTCTTTCTGTAAACATGACATTGGATGCATTTGCCGAACAGGAAGATTGTGATTTTCTCCAAAATCACTTTCACGGTGATTTTTGGTTAAATTTCAACCGAAATCCACAACAATTTCTCCAGATACTCCTGGATGAAAACAAAACTATCTGGTGTGTTGTGGCTATTTCAATCCCAGATCTTGCTACAGCCTCTGTGTGTGTTTGTGTTTTCTGGACATTCTCTATGGACTTTACGGTTTTGAATGCATTTTAGCATGTAAGATTTTGTTTTCAGCTGGCAAACGCTAATTGGTTCCACCTGGAGTCAAATCCTCCACACATTCGAGTTTTCTAGGAAGAAAGCTCCAGAAACCTGAGAAAACATGATATTTGTATTTGTAAACATGACATGGGATTCATTTGCTGAACAGAAAGATTGTGCTTTTCTCCAAAACCACTTTCACGGTTATTGTTTGGTTAAATTTCACCGGGATACTACAACATTTTGTCCAGATTCTCTGGATGAAAAGAAAACTATCTGGTGTGTTGTGGCTATCTCAATCCCAGATCTTGCTGCAGCCTCTGTGTGTGTTTGTGTTTTCTGGACAATCTCTATGGACTTTACGGTTTTGAATGCATTTTTGCAGGACCCTTTTTGTTTTCTGCTGGCAAACGCTAATTGGTTCTACCTGGAGTTAAATCCTCCACACTTTGGAGTTTTCTTGGAGGAAACCTTCAGAAACCTGAGAAAACATGATATTTTTATTTGTAAACATGACATTGGATTCATTTTCTGAACAGAAAGATTGTGCTTTTCTCCAAAACCACTTTCACGGTGATTTTTGGTTAAATTTCACCCGAAATCCACAACAATTTCTCCAGATACTCCTGGATGAAAACAAAAAACTATCTGGTGTGTTGTGGCTATCTCAATCCCAGATCTTGCTACAGCCTCTGTGTGTGTTTGTGTTTTCTGGACATTCTCTATGGACTTTACGGTTTTCAATGCATTTTAGTGAGACCCTTTTTGTTTTCTGCTGGCAAACGCTAATTGGTTCCACCTGGAGTCAAATCCTCCACACATTCGAGTTTTCTAGGAAGAAAGCTTCAGAAACCTGAGAAAACATGATATTTCTTTCTGTAAACATGACATTGGATGCATTTGCCGAACAGGAAGATTGTGCTTTTCTCCAAAACCACTTTCACGGTGATTTTTGGTTAAATTTCACCCAAAATCCACAACAATTTGTCCAGATACTCCTGGATGAAAACAAAATTATCTGGTGTGTTGTGGCTATCTCAATCCCAGATCTTCCTATAGCCTCTGTGTGTTTGTGTTTTCTGGACATTCTCTATGGACTTTAAGGTTTTTTTTTTTATTTAATGAATATAAGTTTCCAAAGTACGAATAATGGATTACAATGGCTTCCCCCCCATACCTTCCCTCCCACCCACAACCCTCCCCTTTCCCGCTCCCTCTCCCCTTCCATTCACATCAAGATTCATTTTCGATTATCTTAATATACAGAAGATCAGCTTAGTATACATTAAGTAAGGATTTCAACAGTTTGTTCCCACACAGAAACATAAAGTGAAAAATAATAGATGATTTTTTTTTAATGATGATGAAATCAGATCAGACCTATTGTCATGTTTAATCCCAGTGAGAGTCAAGTTGGGAGTTGATAGTTTCTTTTTTTTTTTTTTACAGAAGATCAGTTTAGTATGCATTAAGTAAAGATTTCAACAGTTTGCACCCCCATAGAAACACAAAGTGAAGTATATTGTTTGAGTACTCGTTATAGCATTAAATCTCAATGCACAGCACATTAAGGACAGAGATCCTACATGAGGAGTAAGTGCACAGTGACTCCTGTTGTTGACTTTACCAATTGACACTCCTGTCTATGGCATCAGTAATCTCCCTATGCTCCAGTCATGAGTTTCCAAGGCTATGGAAGCCCTCTGAGTTCTCCGATTCTTATCTTGTTTAGACAAGGTCATAGTCAAAGTGGAGGTTCTCTCCTCCCTTCAGAGAAAGGTACCTCCTTCTTTGAAGACCTGTTCTTTCCACTGAGATCTCACTCGCAGAGATCTTTTGCCAGAGTGTCTTGGCTTTCCATGCCTGAAATACTCTCATGGGCTTTTCAGCCAGATCCGAATGCCTTTAGGGCTTATTCTGAGGCCAGAGTGCTATTTAGGACATCTGCCATTCTATGAGTCTGCTGAGTATCTCACTTCCCATGTTGGATCACTCTCCCCTTTATTTATTCTATCGGTTAGTGTTAGCAGGTACTAGACTTGCTTATGTGCTCCCTTTCACTCTTAGTCCTTTCATTATGATCAATTGTGAACTGAAATTGATCACTTGGAATAGTGAGATGGCATTGGTACATGCCACCTTGATGGGATTAAATTGGAGTCCCCTGGTATGTTTCTAACTCTACCATTTGGGGCAAGTCAGCTTGAGCATGTCCCAAATTATACATCACTTCCCTCTCTTATTCCTACTCTTATGTTTAACAGGGATCACATTTCAGTTAAATTTCAACACTTAAGAATAACTGTGTATTAATTACAGAATTAAACCAGTCATATTAAGTAGAACAGACAGAAAAACTACTAAGAGGGATAATGTATTAAGTTGTTCATTAACAGTCAGGGCTATGCTGATCAAGTCACCGTTTCCCATAGTGTCCATTCCACTTCAACAGGTTTTCTTTTTGGTGTTCAGTCAGTTGTCACCAATCAGGGAGAACATATGGTATTTGTCCCTTTGGGACTGGCTTATTTCACTCAGCATGATGTGTTCCAGATTCCTCCATTTTGTTGCAAATGACTGGATTTCGTTGTTTCTTACTGCGGTATAGTATTCTAAAGAGTACATATCCCATAATTTCTTTATCCAGTCTACCGTTGATGGGCATTTAGGTTGGTTCCAGGTCTTAGCTATTGTGAATTGAGCTGCAATAAACATTAGGCTGCAGACCGCTTTTTTGTTTGCCAATTTAAATTCCTTTGGGTAAATTCCAAGGAGTGGGATGGCTGGGTCGAACGGTAGGGTTCTCTTCAGGTTTCTGAGGAATCTCCAGACTGACTTCCATAGTGGCTTGACCAGTTTGCATTCCCACCAACAGTGGGTTAGTGTCCCTTTTTCCCCACATCCTCTCCAGCATCTATTGTTGGTAGATTTCTGAATGTGAGCCATTCTGACCGGGGTGAGGTGGAACCTCAATGTGGTTTTGATTTCCATTTCCCTGATTGCTAATGACCTTGAACATTTTTTCATGTGCCTGTTGGCCATTTGGATTTCCTCTTTTGAAAAATGTCTATTGAGGTCCTTGGCCCATCTCTTAAGTGGGTTGTTGGTTTTGTTTTTGTGGAGTTTCTTGATCTCCTTGTAGATTCTGGTTATTAACCCTTTATCTGTTGCATAGTTTGCAAATATTTTTTCCCATTCTGTCGGTTGTCTCTTCACTCTCCTGACTGTTTCTTTTGCAGTACAGAAACTTCTCAATTTGATGCAATCCCAATAGTTAATTTTGGCTTTGACTGCCTGTGCCTCCCGGGTCTTTTCCAGAAACTCTTTGCCTGTGCCAATATCTTGAAGGGTTTCTCCAACGTTCTCTAGTAACTTGATGGTGTCAGGTCGTAGATTTAGGTCTTTAATCCATGTTGAGTGGATTTTTGTGTAAGGTGTAAGTTAGGGGTCTTGCTTCATGATTCTGCACGTGGAAATCCAGTTTTCCCAGCACCATTTATTGAATAGACTGTCCTTGCTCCAGGAATTAGTTTTAGATCCTTGATCAAATATAAGTTGGCTGTAGATGTTTGGGTTGATTTCTGGTATTTCAATTCTGTTCCATTGGTCTATCCATCTGTTTCTGTACCAGTACCATGCTGTTTTGATTATAACTGCCCTGTAGTATGTCCTGAAATCTGGTATTGTGATGCCTCTGGCTTTGTTTTTGTTGTACAAGATTGCTTTAGCTATTCGAGGTCTCTTGTGCCTCCATATAAATTTCAGCACCAATTTTTCCAGATCTGAGAAGAAGGTCTTCGGTATCTTGATTGGTATTGCATTGAATTTATAATTTGCTTTTGGGAGAATGGACATTTTGATGATATTGATTCTTCCAATCCATGAGCATGGAAGATTTTTCCATTTCTTGGTATCCTCTTCTATTTCTTTCTTTAAGGTTTTGTAATTTTCATCGCAGAGATTTTAACGTCCTTGGTTAAGTTTATTCCAAGGTATTTGATTGTTTTTGTAGCTATTGTGAATGGGATTGATCTTAGAAGTTCTTCCTCAGCCATGGCATTGTCTGTGTATACAAAGGCTGTTGATTTTTGTGCATTGATTTTATACCCTGCTACTTTGCCAAACTCTTCTATGAGTTCCAATAGTCTCTTAGTAGAGTTCTTTGGGTCCCCTAAATAAAGAATCATGTCATCAGCAAAGAGGGATAGTTTGAGTTCTTCCTTCCCAATTGGTATCCCTTTAATTTCTTTTTCTTGCCTAATAGCTCTGGCTAGAACCTCCAGAAATATATTGAATAGCAGTGGTGAGAGTGGACATCCCTGTCTGGTCCCAGATCTCAGTGGAAATGCTTCCAACTTTTCCCCATTCAATAGGATGTTGGCTGTGGGTTTTTCATAGATTGCTTTGATTGTATTGAGGAATGTTCCTTCCAAACCCAGTTTGCTTAGAGTTTTCATCATGAACGGGTGTTGTATTTTATCAAATGCTTTCTCAGCATCTATTGAGATAATCATATGGTTTTTCTTCTGCAGTCTGTTAATGTGGTGTATCACATTGATTGTCTTGCGCACATTAAACCATCCCTGCATACCAGGGATAAATCCCACTTGGTCTGGGTGGATGATCTTTCTGATGTGTTGTTGCATTCTATTGGCGAGAATTTTATTGAGGATTTTTGCATCTATGTTCATCAGGGATATTGGTCTGTAATTCTCTTTCAGTGCTGCATCTTTTTCCGGCTTAGGAATTAAGGTGATGCTGGCTTCATAGAAAGAATTTCGGAGGATTCCCTCTTCTTCGATTGTTCTGAATAGTTTGAGAAGAATTGGAGTTAGTTCTTCTTTAAATGTCTGGTAGAATTCAGCAGTGAATCCATCTGCTCCTGGGCTTTTCTTTGTTGGGAGGGCCTTTATTACTGTTTCAATTTCTGTCTCCGTTATGGGTCTGTTTAGGTTTTCGATGTCTTCCTGGTTCAATTTAGGTAGGTTGCATGTGTCCAGGAATCTGTCCATTTCTGATAGGTTTCCCTGTTTGCTGGCATACAAGTCCTTGTAGTAATTTCTGATGATTCTTTTTATTTCTGTGGTGTCTGCTGTTACATTTCCTTTTTCATCTCTGATTTTATTGATTTGGGTCTTTTCTCTTCTTTTTTTAGTTAGTTGGGCCAATGGGGTGTCAATTTTGTTTATTTTTTCAAAAAACCAGCTCCTCGTTTGGCTGATTTTTTGGAATGTTTTTCTTGATTCAATCCTGTTGATTTCTTCTCTGATTTTAATTATTTCTCTTCTCCTACTAGATTTGGGTCTGGTTTGCTGTAGGTTTTCTAGATCCTTGAGGTGAATTGAAAGCTCATCTATTTGGTGCCTTTCCAATGTCTTGATGTAGGCACCTATTGATATAAACTTTCCTCTTAACACTGCTTTTGCTGCGTCCCATAAGTTTTGGTATGTTGTGCTGTTATCCTCATTTACTTCCAGAAAGTTTTTGATTTCTCTTTTGATTTCTTCTATGACCCATTGTTCATTCAGGAGCATGTTGTTCAATCTCCATGTGTTTGCATATGCTCTAGGGATTCCTGAGTTGTTCATTTCCAACTTCATTCCTTTATGGTCTGAGAAGCTGCATGGTATGATTCTAATTCTTTTGAATTTGCTGAGACTTGCTTTATGGCCTAGTATGTGGTCAATCCTAGAGAAGCTTCCATGTACTGCTGAGAAGAATGTAAAATCTTTAGCTGTAGGATTGAAAGTTCTGTATATATCTGTTAGATCCATTTGGGCTATAGTGTCATTTAAATCTACTGTATCCTTGTTGATCTTCTGTCCGGCTGATCTGTCTATTTCTGAGAGTGGAGTATTGAAGTCCCCCAGTACTATTGTATTGGGGTCTAAGTCTCCCTTTAAGTCCGTTAACAAATCTTTTAGATAAACCGGTGCCCTGTAGTTAGGTGCATATACATTGATAATTGTTATATCTTCCTGTTGAATTGATCCCTTAATCATTATATAGTGCCCCTCTTTGTCTCTCTTAACAGTTTTTGTAGTAAAGTTTATGTTGTCCGATATTAAGATGGCTACGCCCACTCTTTTTTCATTTCTGTTGGCATGGTATATCTTTTTCCAGCCTTTCACTTTCAGTCTTTATGGATCTTTGTTGGAAAGATGTGTTTCTTGTAAGCAGCAAATAGATGGGTTTTGTTCCTTAACCCAATCAGCCAAACGGTGTCTTTTAACTGGACAGTTCAGGCCATTCACGTTCAATGTGACTAATGATAAGTGGTAACTTTGCCCTGCCATTTGCCACAGATAAGTTCTAATATATGCTTTGAATTCCCTGTGATCTTTTGCTGTGAGGTTTCCTTCCTTTACCTTCTTTCATATTGATGACCGTGTTTCTGTGTTTCTGTGTGTAACACATCTTTAAGCATCTTTTGCAGGGCTGGACGAGTGGCAACAAATTCTTTCAATTTCTGTTTGCTATGAAAAGTCTTTATTTCACCTTCATTCACAAATGATAGCTTTGCAGGATATAATATTCTGGGCTGGCAGTTGTTCTCTCTTAGTACCTGGGCTATATCTCGCCATTCCCTCCTAGCTTGTAGAGTTTCTGATGAGAAGTCAGCTGTGAGTCTGATTGGAGATCCTCTGAGAGTAATCTGACGTTTCTCTCTTGCACATTTTAGGATCTTTTCTTTATGTTTCACTGTGGAGAGTTTGATTACAACGTGTCGTGGTGAGGATCTCTTTTGGTCATGTTTATTAGGGGTTCTGTGAGCTTCCTGTACTAGGATTTCTCTGTCCTTCTCCAAACCTGGGAAATTTTCTGCTAATATCTCACTAAAAAGGCCTTCTAATCCTTTCTCCCTCTCTATGCCTTCAGGAACTCCTAGAACCCGAATGTTGGGTTTTTTAATAGTATCCTGAAGATTCCCGACAATATGTTTTAGATTTCTTATTTCCTCGTCTTTTCTTTGGTCTGACTGTATCCTTTCCTGTTCTCTGTCTTCTAAGTCCGATATTCTCTCTTCTGCTTCTCCCATTCTGTTTGTAAGGCTCTCTATTGTGTTTTTCATTTGATCTATTGAATTCTTCACTTCAGTCACTATCCCAGTTTCCTGTTGTACTAGTTGTTTCGTTTCATTTGGATTCCTCCTTAATATTTCATTTTCACGAGAGAGATTTTCTATCTTGTCCATTAAGGATTTCTGTAGTTCAAGAATTTGTTTTTGAGAACTTCTTAATGTTCTTATCAATTTTTTGAGATCTGCTTCTTGCATTTCTTCTATGTCATCATCCTCATAATCTTGAATTGGGGTGTCTTTTTCATTTGAGGGCGTCATGGTGACTTCCTTGTTTTTATTACCTCGGTTTCTGCGTTTGTTATTTGTCATATTGGAGATATTTGGTTTCTTCACTGTGGTGCTTTTTCTTGTTATACTATGACTCTAGATTAAGTGGACTATCTGTTTTTGATGGAGCCTTAGGGCTTGAGATGGGTGTGGCCTGAGAGCTCTGTTTGGTGTGCCAAAGGTGACACTCCCAGGTTGGGCGTGGTAAACCTTTCTCTCTCTCTCTCTCTTTTTTTTTTTTTTTGATTCAAAAGGGAAGTTATTCTGCACAGCTGAATGAAGTTGGAGGTAGTTAGCAGGCAAATGATATACCCACAGGAGCCAGAGATCGGATGCTCTTTCCCAAGGACCACACAGGGAATCTGTTCGGCCCTCGGAGTAGGCTCAAATTCTCCTTCAGTCTCCCACTGGGTTGCCAAAGTTACGGAATTGTAGCGTCTCTGGAGAGTGCTCACGTGAATTCCGTGAGTTCTCTCCCCCACCGTCTCTTTTTTCACAGTCTCAGTTCAGTAGCACCACAAATTTATTAGGTCCTAATCTCCTGTTAATTCACCCCGCCCAGAGTCAGGTTTTTCTGCTAGGCTCAGGGCCGGTGCAGACCTGAGGTCGCTCTGCTTATGACGTATGTCCAAGATGGCGCCTGCTCTTTGTCTTGCTCACCCTTGAGAGGTGAGCGGAGAGAGAGAAACCCGTGTCCGTACCAGTCACCTTTTTTTTTTCCCTTCTCTCTCTCTTCCAGTTAGCTTGGTGAAGTCCCCCCCCGGGGGTCGTTCCCTCTAGTCTCCTCTCTCCGCTTGCCTGCCGGTGTCTCGGGTTATTGAGGTTCGGCTCACCTCGCGTTCCAGCGCTGGTGTGTTGAGTCTGCCGCTGGTGTCCCGAACTGTGGGCTCCCACGCTCTCCACGCAGGTCTGCTCTCCTTCCAGAGCCGATGTGTGGACACGGAGCCCTGGACGTCCCAAGTCTCCCCGCTGTTGCACTCCCCTTTGAGCACTTCGACTTTAAGGTTTTGAATGCATTTTAGCATGACCCTTTTTGTTTTCTGCTGGTAAACGCTAATTGGTTCCACCTGGAGTCAAATAATCCACACATTCGAGTTTTCTAGGAAGAAAGCTTCAGAAACCTGAGAAAACATGATATTTCTTTCTGTAAACATGACATTGGATGCATTTGCCGAACTGGAAGATTTTGCTTTTCTCCAAAACCACTTTCACGGTGATTTTTGGTTAAATTTCAAACGAAATACACAACAATTTGTCCAGATACTCCCGGATGAAAACAAAACTATCTGGTGTGTTGTGGCTATCTCAATCCCAGATCTTGCTACAGCCTCTGTGTTTGTTTTTGTTTTCTGGACATTCTCTATGGACTTTACGGTTTTGAATGCATTTTAGCATGTAAGTTTTGTTTTCAGCTGGCAAAAACTAATTGGTTCCACCTGGAGTCAAATCCTCCACACATTCGAGTTTTCTAGGAAGAAAGCTCCAGAAACCTGAGAAAACATGATATTTCTTTCTGTAAACATGACATTGGATGCATTTGCCGAACAGGAAGATTGTGCTTTTCTGCAAAACCACTTTCACGGTGATTTTTGGTTAAATTTCACCCGAAATCCACAACATTTTGTCCAGATACTCCTGGATGAAAACAAAACCATCTAGTGTGTTGTGGCTATCTCAATCCCAGATCTTGCTACAGCCTCTGTGTGTGTTTGTGTTTTCTGGACATTCTCTATGGACTTTACGGTTTTGAATGCATTTTAGCATGTAAGATTTTGTTTTTAGCTGCGAAACCCTAATTGGTTCCACCTGGAGTCAAATCCTCCACACATTCGAGTTTTCTAGGAGGAAAGCTCCAGAAACCTGAGAAAACATGATATTTGTATTTGTAATCATGACATGGGAAACATTTGCTGAACAGAATTATTGTGCTTTTCCCAAAACCACTTTCACGGTGATTGTTGGTTAAATTTCACCGGGATACTACAACATTTTGTCCAGATTCTCTGGATGAAATGAAAACTATCTGGTGTGTTGTGGCTATCTCAATCCCAAATCTTGCTGCAACCTCTGGGTGTGTTTGTGTTTTCTGGACATTCTCTATGGACTTTACGGTTTTGAATGCATTTTAGCTTGTAAGTTTTTGTTTTTAGCTGGCAAACGCTAATTGGTTCCACCTGGAGTCAAATCCTCCACACATTCGAGTTTTCTAGGAAGAAAGCTCCAGAAACCTGAGAAAACATGATATTTGTATTTGTAATCATGACATTGGATTCATTTGCTGAACAGGAAGATTGTGCTTTTCTCCAAAACCACTTTCACGGTGATTTTTTTGGTTAAATT
Organism: Oryctolagus cuniculus; assembly: GCF_964237555.1. Taxonomy (NCBI): domain Eukaryota; kingdom Metazoa; phylum Chordata; class Mammalia; order Lagomorpha; family Leporidae; genus Oryctolagus; species Oryctolagus cuniculus. The sequence continues at coordinate 267,628 of NW_027208265.1, forward strand.
TCACCCAGATACTACAACATTTTGTCCAGATCCTCTGGATGAAAAGAAAACTATCTGGTGTGTTGTGCTTCTCTCAATCCCAGATCTTGCTATAGACTCTGTGTGTGTTTGTGTTTTCTGGACATTCTCTATGGACTTTAAGGTTTTGAATGCATTTTAGCAGGACCCTTTTTGTTTTCTACCTGGCAAATGCTAATTGGTTCCACCTGGAGTCAAATCCTCCACACATTCGAGTTTTCTAGGAAGAAAGCTTCAGAAACCTGAGAAAACATGATATTTGTATTTGTAAACATGACATTGGATGCATTTGCCGAACAGGAAGATTGTGCTTTTCTCCAAAACCACTTTCACGGTGATTTTTGGTTAAATTTCACCCGAAATACACAACAATTTGTCCAGATACTCCTGGATGAAAACAAAACTATTTGGTGTGTTGTGGCTATCTCAATCCCAGATCTTGCGACAGCCTCTGTGTGTGTTTGTGTTTTCTGGATATTCTCTATGGACTTTACGGTTTTGAATGCATTTCAGCATGTAAGTTTTGTTTTCAGCTCGCAAATGCTAATTGGTTCCACCTGGAATCAAATCCTCCACACACTCGAGTTTTCTAGGAAGAAAGCTTCAGAAACCTGAGAAAACATGATATTTGTATTTGTAAACATGACATTGGATGCATTTGCCGAACAGGAAGATTGTGCTTTTCTCCAAAACCACTTTCACGGTGATTTTTCGTTAAATTTCAGCTGAAATCCACAACAATTTGTCCAGATACTCCTATGAAAACAAAACTATATGGTATATTGTGGCTATCTCAATCCCAGATCTTGCTACAGCCTCTGTGTGTGTTTGTGCTTTCTGGACATTCTCTATGGACTTTACGGTTTTGAATGCATTTTAGCATGTAAGTTTTTGTTTTCAGCTGGCAAACGCTAATTGGTTCCACCTGGAGTCAAATCCTCCACACATTCGAGTTTACTAGGAAGAAAGCTCCAGAAACCTGAGAAAACATGATATTTGTATTTGTAAACATGACATTGGATGCATTTGCTGAACAGAAAGCTTGTGCTTTTATCCAAAACCACTTTCACGGTGATTTTTGGTTAAATTTCACCCGAAATCCACAACAATTTGTCCAGATACTCCTGGATGAAAACAAAACTATCTGTTGATTTGTAGCTATCTCAATCCCAGATCTTGCTACAGCCTCTGTGTGTGTTTGTGTTTTCTGGACATTCTCTATGGACTTTACGGTTTTGAATGCATTTTAGCATGTAAGATTTTGTTTTTAGCTGCGAAACCCTAATTGGTTCCACCTGGAGTCAAATCCTCCACACATTCGAGTTTTCTAGGAGGAAAGCTCCAGAAACCTGAGAAAACATGATATTTGTATTTGTAATCATGACATTGGATTCATTTGCCGAACAGGAAGATTGTGCTTTTCTCCAAAACCACTTTCACGGTGATTTTTGGTTAAATTTCAACGGGATACTACAACATTTTGTCCAGTTTCTCTGGATGAAAAGAAAACTATCTGGTGTGTTGTGGCTATCTCAATCCCAGATCTTGCTGCAGCCTCTGTGTGTGTTTGTGTTTTCTGGACATTCTCTATGGACTTTACGGTTTTGAATGCATTTTAGCATGTAAGTTTTTGTTTTCTGCTGGCAAACGCTAATTGGTTCCACCTGGAGTCAAATACTCCACACATTCGAGTTTTCTAGGAAGAAAGCTTCAGAAACCTGAGAAAACATGATATTTCTTTCTGTAAACATGACATTGGATGCATTTGCCGAACAGGAAGATTGTGATTTTCTCCAAAATCACTTTCACGGTGATTTTTGGTTAAATTTCAACCGAAATCCACAACAATTTCTCCAGATACTCCTGGATGAAAACAAAACTATCTGGTGTGTTGTGGCTATTTCAATCCCAGATCTTGCTACAGCCTCTGTGTGTGTTTGTGTTTTCTGGACATTCTCTATGGACTTTACGGTTTTGAATGCATTTTAGCATGTAAGATTTTGTTTTCAGCTGGCAAACGCTAATTGGTTCCACCTGGAGTCAAATCCTCCACACATTCGAGTTTTCTAGGAAGAAAGCTCCAGAAACCTGAGAAAACATGATATTTGTATTTGTAAACATGACATGGGATTCATTTGCTGAACAGAAAGATTGTGCTTTTCTCCAAAACCACTTTCACGGTTATTGTTTGGTTAAATTTCACCGGGATACTACAACATTTTGTCCAGATTCTCTGGATGAAAAGAAAACTATCTGGTGTGTTGTGGCTATCTCAATCCCAGATCTTGCTGCAGCCTCTGTGTGTGTTTGTGTTTTCTGGACAATCTCTATGGACTTTACGGTTTTGAATGCATTTTTGCAGGACCCTTTTTGTTTTCTGCTGGCAAACGCTAATTGGTTCTACCTGGAGTTAAATCCTCCACACTTTGGAGTTTTCTTGGAGGAAACCTTCAGAAACCTGAGAAAACATGATATTTTTATTTGTAAACATGACATTGGATTCATTTTCTGAACAGAAAGATTGTGCTTTTCTCCAAAACCACTTTCACGGTGATTTTTGGTTAAATTTCACCCGAAATCCACAACAATTTCTCCAGATACTCCTGGATGAAAACAAAAAACTATCTGGTGTGTTGTGGCTATCTCAATCCCAGATCTTGCTACAGCCTCTGTGTGTTTGTGTTTTCTGGACATTCTCTATGGACTTTACGGTTTTCAATGCATTTTAGTGAGACCCTTTTTGTTTTCTGCTGGCAAACGCTAATTGGTTCCACCTGGAGTCAAATCCTCCACACATTCGAGTTTTCTAGGAAGAAAGCTTCAGAAACCTGAGAAAACATGATATTTCTTTCTGTAAACATGACATTGGATGCATTTGCCGAACAGGAAGATTGTGCTTTTCTCCAAAACCACTTTCACGGTGATTTTTGGTTAAATTTCACCCAAAATCCACAACAATTTGTCCAGATACTCCTGGATGAAAACAAAATTATCTGGTGTGTTGTGGCTATCTCAATCCCAGATCTTCCTATAGCCTCTGTGTGTTTGTGTTTTCTGGACATTCTCTATGGACTTTAAGGTTTTTTTTTTTTATTTAATGAATATAAGTTTCCAAAGTACGAATAATGGATTACAATGGCTTCCCCCCCATACCTTCCCTCCCACCCACAACCCTCCCCTTTCCCGCTCCCTCTCCCCTTCCATTCACATCAAGATTCATTTTCGATTATCTTAATATACAGAAGATCAGCTTAGTATACATTAAGTAAGGATTTCAACAGTTTGTTCCCACACAGAAACATAAAGTGAAAAATAATAGATGATTTTTTTTTAATGATGATGAAATCAGATCAGACCTATTGTCATGTTTAATCCCAGTGAGAGTCAAGTTGGGAGTTGATAGTTTCTTTTTTTTTTTTTTACAGAAGATCAGTTTAGTATGCATTAAGTAAAGATTTCAACAGTTTGCACCCCCATAGAAACACAAAGTGAAGTATATTGTTTGAGTACTCGTTATAGCATTAAATCTCAATGCACAGCACATTAAGGACAGAGATCCTACATGAGGAGTAAGTGCACAGTGACTCCTGTTGTTGACTTTACCAATTGACACTCCTGTCTATGGCATCAGTAATCTCCCTATGCTCCAGTCATGAGTTTCCAAGGCTATGGAAGCCCTCTGAGTTCTCCGATTCTTATCTTGTTTAGACAAGGTCATAGTCAAAGTGGAGGTTCTCTCCTCCCTTCAGAGAAAGGTACCTCCTTCTTTGAAGACCTGTTCTTTCCACTGAGATCTCACTCGCAGAGATCTTTTGCCAGAGTGTCTTGGCTTTCCATGCCTGAAATACTCTCATGGGCTTTTCAGCCAGATCCGAATGCCTTTAGGGCTTATTCTGAGGCCAGAGTGCTATTTAGGACATCTGCCATTCTATGAGTCTGCTGAGTATCTCACTTCCCATGTTGGATCACTCTCCCCTTTATTTATTCTATCGGTTAGTGTTAGCAGGTACTAGACTTGCTTATGTGCTCCCTTTCACTCTTAGTCCTTTCATTATGATCAATTGTGAACTGAAATTGATCACTTGGAATAGTGAGATGGCATTGGTACATGCCACCTTGATGGGATTAAATTGGAGTCCCCTGGTATGTTTCTAACTCTACCATTTGGGGCAAGTCAGCTTGAGCATGTCCCAAATTATACATCACTTCCCTCTCTTATTCCTACTCTTATGTTTAACAGGGATCACATTTCAGTTAAATTTCAACACTTAAGAATAACTGTGTATTAATTACAGAATTAAACCAGTCATATTAAGTAGAACAGACAGAAAAACTACTAAGAGGGATAATGTATTAAGTTGTTCATTAACAGTCAGGGCTATGCTGATCAAGTCACCGTTTCCCATAGTGTCCATTCCACTTCAACAGGTTTTCTTTTTGGTGTTCAGTCAGTTGTCACCAATCAGGGAGAACATATGGTATTTGTCCCTTTGGGACTGGCTTATTTCACTCAGCATGATGTGTTCCAGATTCCTCCATTTTGTTGCAAATGACTGGATTTCGTTGTTTCTTACTGCGGTATAGTATTCTAAAGAGTACATATCCCATAATTTCTTTATCCAGTCTACCGTTGATGGGCATTTAGGTTGGTTCCAGGTCTTAGCTATTGTGAATTGAGCTGCAATAAACATTAGGCTGCAGACCGCTTTTTTGTTTGCCAATTTAAATTCCTTTGGGTAAATTCCAAGGAGTGGGATGGCTGGGTCGAACGGTAGGGTTCTCTTCAGGTTTCTGAGGAATCTCCAGACTGACTTCCATAGTGGCTTGACCAGTTTGCATTCCCACCAACAGTGGGTTAGTGTCCCTTTTTCCCCACATCCTCTCCAGCATCTATTGTTGGTAGATTTCTGAATGTGAGCCATTCTGACCGGGGTGAGGTGGAACCTCAATGTGGTTTTGATTTCCATTTCCCTGATTGCTAATGACCTTGAACATTTTTTCATGTGCCTGTTGGCCATTTGGATTTCCTCTTTTGAAAAATGTCTATTGAGGTCCTTGGCCCATCTCTTAAGTGGGTTGTTGGTTTTGTTTTTGTGGAGTTTCTTGATCTCCTTGTAGATTCTGGTTATTAACCCTTTATCTGTTGCATAGTTTGCAAATATTTTTTCCCATTCTGTCGGTTGTCTCTTCACTCTCCTGACTGTTTCTTTTGCAGTACAGAAACTTCTCAATTTGATGCAATCCCAATAGTTAATTTTGGCTTTGACTGCCTGTGCCTCCCGGGTCTTTTCCAGAAACTCTTTGCCTGTGCCAATATCTTGAAGGGTTTCTCCAACGTTCTCTAGTAACTTGATGGTGTCAGGTCGTAGATTTAGGTCTTTAATCCATGTTGAGTGGATTTTTGTGTAAGGTGTAAGTTAGGGGTCTTGCTTCATGATTCTGCACGTGGAAATCCAGTTTTCCCAGCACCATTTATTGAATAGACTGTCCTTGCTCCAGGAATTAGTTTTAGATCCTTGATCAAATATAAGTTGGCTGTAGATGTTTGGGTTGATTTCTGGTATTTCAATTCTGTTCCATTGGTCTATCCATCTGTTTCTGTACCAGTACCATGCTGTTTTGATTATAACTGCCCTGTAGTATGTCCTGAAATCTGGTATTGTGATGCCTCTGGCTTTGTTTTTGTTGTACAAGATTGCTTTAGCTATTCGAGGTCTCTTGTGCCTCCATATAAATTTCAGCACCAATTTTTCCAGATCTGAGAAGAAGGTCTTCGGTATCTTGATTGGTATTGCATTGAATTTATAATTTGCTTTTGGGAGAATGGACATTTTGATGATATTGATTCTTCCAATCCATGAGCATGGAAGATTTTTCCATTTCTTGGTATCCTCTTCTATTTCTTTCTTTAAGGTTTTGTAATTTTCATCGCAGAGATTTTAACGTCCTTGGTTAAGTTTATTCCAAGGTATTTGATTGTTTTTGTAGCTATTGTGAATGGGATTGATCTTAGAAGTTCTTCCTCAGCCATGGCATTGTCTGTGTATACAAAGGCTGTTGATTTTTGTGCATTGATTTTATACCCTGCTACTTTGCCAAACTCTTCTATGAGTTCCAATAGTCTCTTAGTAGAGTTCTTTGGGTCCCCTAAATAAAGAATCATGTCATCAGCAAAGAGGGATAGTTTGAGTTCTTCCTTCCCAATTGGTATCCCTTTAATTTCTTTTTCTTGCCTAATAGCTCTGGCTAGAACCTCCAGAAATATATTGAATAGCAGTGGTGAGAGTGGACATCCCTGTCTGGTCCCAGATCTCAGTGGAAATGCTTCCAACTTTTCCCCATTCAATAGGATGTTGGCTGTGGGTTTTTCATAGATTGCTTTGATTGTATTGAGGAATGTTCCTTCCAAACCCAGTTTGCTTAGAGTTTTCATCATGAACGGGTGTTGTATTTTATCAAATGCTTTCTCAGCATCTATTGAGATAATCATATGGTTTTTCTTCTGCAGTCTGTTAATGTGGTGTATCACATTGATTGTCTTGCGCACATTAAACCATCCCTGCATACCAGGGATAAATCCCACTTGGTCTGGGTGGATGATCTTTCTGATGTGTTGTTGCATTCTATTGGCGAGAATTTTATTGAGGATTTTTGCATCTATGTTCATCAGGGATATTGGTCTGTAATTCTCTTTCAGTGCTGCATCTTTTTCCGGCTTAGGAATTAAGGTGATGCTGGCTTCATAGAAAGAATTTCGGAGGATTCCCTCTTCTTCGATTGTTCTGAATAGTTTGAGAAGAATTGGAGTTAGTTCTTCTTTAAATGTCTGGTAGAATTCAGCAGTGAATCCATCTGCTCCTGGGCTTTTCTTTGTTGGGAGGGCCTTTATTACTGTTTCAATTTCTGTCTCCGTTATGGGTCTGTTTAGGTTTTCGATGTCTTCCTGGTTCAATTTAGGTAGGTTGCATGTGTCCAGGAATCTGTCCATTTCTGATAGGTTTCCCTGTTTGCTGGCATACAAGTCCTTGTAGTAATTTCTGATGATTCTTTTTATTTCTGTGGTGTCTGCTGTTACATTTCCTTTTTCATCTCTGATTTTATTGATTTGGGTCTTTTCTCTTCTTTTTTTAGTTAGTTGGGCCAATGGGGTGTCAATTTTGTTTATTTTTTCAAAAAACCAGCTCCTCGTTTGGCTGATTTTTTGGAATGTTTTTCTTGATTCAATCCTGTTGATTTCTTCTCTGATTTTAATTATTTCTCTTCTCCTACTAGATTTGGGTCTGGTTTGCTGTAGGTTTTCTAGATCCTTGAGGTGAATTGAAAGCTCATCTATTTGGTGCCTTTCCAATGTCTTGATGTAGGCACCTATTGATATAAACTTTCCTCTTAACACTGCTTTTGCTGCGTCCCATAAGTTTTGGTATGTTGTGCTGTTATCCTCATTTACTTCCAGAAAGTTTTTGATTTCTCTTTTGATTTCTTCTATGACCCATTGTTCATTCAGGAGCATGTTGTTCAATCTCCATGTGTTTGCATATGCTCTAGGGATTCCTGAGTTGTTCATTTCCAACTTCATTCCTTTATGGTCTGAGAAGCTGCATGGTATGATTCTAATTCTTTTGAATTTGCTGAGACTTGCTTTATGGCCTAGTATGTGGTCAATCCTAGAGAAGCTTCCATGTACTGCTGAGAAGAATGTAAAATCTTTAGCTGTAGGATTGAAAGTTCTGTATATATCTGTTAGATCCATTTGGGCTATAGTGTCATTTAAATCTACTGTATCCTTGTTGATCTTCTGTCCGGCTGATCTGTCTATTTCTGAGAGTGGAGTATTGAAGTCCCCCAGTACTATTGTATTGGGGTCTAAGTCTCCCTTTAAGTCCGTTAACAAATCTTTTAGATAAACCGGTGCCCTGTAGTTAGGTGCATATACATTGATAATTGTTATATCTTCCTGTTGAATTGATCCCTTAATCATTATATAGTGCCCCTCTTTGTCTCTCTTAACAGTTTTTGTAGTAAAGTTTATGTTGTCCGATATTAAGATGGCTACGCCCACTCTTTTTTCATTTCTGTTGGCATGGTATATCTTTTTCCAGCCTTTCACTTTCAGTCTTTATGGATCTTTGTTGGAAAGATGTGTTTCTTGTAAGCAGCAAATAGATGGGTTTTGTTCCTTAACCCAATCAGCCAAACGGTGTCTTTTAACTGGACAGTTCAGGCCATTCACGTTCAATGTGACTAATGATAAGTGGTAACTTTGCCCTGCCATTTGCCACAGATAAGTTCTAATATATGCTTTGAATTCCCTGTGATCTTTTGCTGTGAGGTTTCCTTCCTTTACCTTCTTTCATATTGATGACCGTGTTTCTGTGTTTCTGTGTGTAACACATCTTTAAGCATCTTTTGCAGGGCTGGACGAGTGGCAACAAATTCTTTCAATTTCTGTTTGCTATGAAAAGTCTTTATTTCACCTTCATTCACAAATGATAGCTTTGCAGGATATAATATTCTGGGCTGGCAGTTGTTCTCTCTTAGTACCTGGGCT